>NW_006239007.1:1838517-1866377 GCF_000226075.1 Solanum tuberosum | reverse complement strand
AACGAGTGCACGTGTTAGAACTCGCCTTGTTGCTACTTGTCAGACCAAGTAGGTAGTTAATAACAAATGAATTATCAACATAGATTTAGTGTGATACTATCTAATAGGCTAGTGTCGATTGGTGTGAAGTAATAACTAAGCCAAACATCTATGTGATGTCTAATATGAGGTAAAGGTAAGGATTAGTAAATTATATAGACGTAGCTGGACCAAGGTGCGGGGTGAAATTCTCTAGATTCCAGACCAAGGATTTAGAGATACCTAGCTTATAACTTTGCATGTAGTACCCTAGGAAAGTATTGATATTACTAGGATTACTACGTTATGAGCTTGTGGGGAACACATATACCCTAGTTAATTCTCTCATCTTGATAACAACCAAAATTGACTTTTGTTTACTGATTACTTACTGAATTCTTACAATTTGTTTCACAAATCCTCCCCTTTAATTACTTGTTTCTGGAAGTAATTTGACTAAACGAATATAATTGTTGGTTAAAGTGAAGTCTAGACCATTTTCCTCGTGGGATCAACCTCAACCTACAAGTTGGGTTCTTTACTTGATAACGGTCGCTTATGCTTCTTTAGGGAGGTGTAATTTGAGCGTATCAGTTATCTTCAGGATTAGTACTTGGTCAATACATTCAGTTTATATTTCAGTTCTACTTCAATCCATATCTATATCCTTGTTCAGATTATATCATTGCTCAGTTATGCATTGTTCAACTTATATACTTTGTTCAACTTAGCATAACTATATCCTACATGCTCAGTACATTCCAAGTACTGACGCATTCTTTGTGCTACATTGCTTCATGAACTAGGTTCAGGCACTCAGCATCAGATCAAGCTTAGATCGATTCTTGATTCGACTTTAGCAGCTTCAGTGGTGAGTTCTCATACTTCGAGGACAATAGACATGCTTTCTATTTTAGTCTTTATTTCCAGTTTTTAGTTTTGTTAGAGTTAGCTGGGGGCATGTCCCAGTAGCTCAATTCAGTAGAGGCGTTTCTGACATATTAGTAGATTCAACTCGAGTTGTTAAGTGTTGTTTCAGTCATCACTAAACTTTTATTATTATATCTTATTTATTCAGATTAGTTGGGTTTTCCCCATTTTAGATATCTATTATTTTTAGCTTCCGTGATCCTGTGTCCCATGTTACGTGTGGGGGTAGCCTCAAGGTGTGACAAACTTGGTATCAGAGAGGAGGAATTCGAGTGGATTGTTAGAAAATTGAGGCAGTACAGTACTAGCCTAGACCTACCTCTCCAACAGATATCAGAAGTTTCTTGGGTTTGGCCGGTTATTATAGGAGGTTTGTTGAAGGATTTTCATCTATGGCTTCCCCATTGACAAAATTGACTCAAAAGAAGGTCAAATTTCAGTGGACATATGAGTGTGAGAAAAGCTTCTTAGAACTGAAGACTAAATTGACTACAACTCCTGTCTTGACTCTACCAGATGGTTCAGACGGCTATGTGATTTACTGTGATGCCTCCCAGGTCGGCCTAGGTTGTGTGTTGATGCAGTGAAGTAAGGTCATATCTTATGCTTCTAGATAGTTTAAGGTCCACGAGAAGAATTACCCGACTCATGACCTCAAACTTCCAGTCGTAGTATTTGCCCTAAAGATTTGGAGACATTACTTGTATGGTGTTCATGTTGATGTGTTCACAGATCATAAGAGCCTCCATTATGTTTTCACCCAGAAATAGTTGAATCTTCCTTAGAGGAGATGACTTGAATTCTTCAAACACTATGGTATGAATATGCTGTACCATCCGGGTAAGGCCAATGTAGTGGTTGATGCTCTTAGCAAACTGTCTATGGGTAGTGTAGCACATGTTGAGGAAGAAAAGAAAGAGTTAGCCAAAGATGTTCATAGACTTGCTCGGTTAGGAGCTTGGCTTACAGACACATTAGATGGTGGTGTGATTGTTTAGAATGGATCAGAATCTTCATTGGTAGTGGAGGTTAAGGAAACAAAAGGAAAAATAGGATAGTGATCCTATATTACTTCAGTTGAAAGGTGCAGTTCATCAACAGAAAGTTAATGTTTTCTCCCAAGGGTGAGAAGGTGTGCTTAGTTACCAGGGTCACTCATGTGTCCCTAATGTTGGTGATTTTAGGCAGCAGATCCTTACAGAAGGTCATAACTCCAGGTATTCCATTCATCCAAGTGCTACTAAGATTTACTGTGATCTACGGGAAGTCTTTTGGTGGAACAACATAAAGTGGGACATAGCAGACTTTGTGGCTAAGTGCCTTAATTGTCAATAGGTTAAGGTAGAACATCAGAAACCATGAGGTATGACTCAAGAGATTAACATTCCTACGTGGAAGTGGGAAGTGATAAACATGTACTTCATTATATGTTTACCTCGTACTCGCAGACAACATGACTCCATTTGAGTGATAATAGACAGAGTTACGAAGTCCGCTCACTTCTTGGTTGTCAAGAGTACAGATTCAATGGAGGACTACGCCAAACTCTACATCAATGAGATAGTCAGGTTGCATGGGCTTCCCTTGTCTATCATCTCAGATAGAGGTTCTCAGTTTACCTCTCATTTTTGGATATCGTTTCAGAAAGGTGTTGGTACTCAGGTAAATCTCAGTACAACATTTCATCCACAAACGGATAGTCAGGCAGAGCATAGCATTAAGACCTTAGAAGTCATATTGAGAGCTTTCTTGATCAATTTCAAGGGTAGTTGTGATGGTCCCACATGAGGCACTATATGGGCATAGATGCAAGTCTCCGATTGGTTGGTTTGAAGTAGGTGAAGCAGACTTGATTGGGCTAGATTCAATTCATGAGGCTATGGAGAAAGTTCAACTCATTAGAGATAGACTTAAGACTGCCCAGAGTCGCCAGAAGTCTTATGCAGATGTGAGAAGAAGGGAACTAGAGTTCCAAGCTGATGATTGGGTTTTCCTGAAAGTGTCACCTATGAAAGGGGTGATGAGATTTAGCAAGAAAGGGAAGCTCTTCCTAGATATGTAGGTCCTTACAAAATCCTGAAAATGGTTGGTAATATGGCTTATTAGTTAGAGTTGCCAGCAGAACTAGCAATAGTTCATCCAGTCTTTCACATTTCCTTGTTGAAGAAGTGTGTGGGTGATCCGACACCGATAGTACCATTAGAGAGTGTTGTTGTGAAGGATAGTCTCACTTATGAAGAAGTGCATGTTGAGATTCTTGACCACCATGTTCGTAGGTTGAGAAATAAGGAACTCTTCAGTGAAGGTTTTATGGAGAAGTCAGTCTATAGAGGGAGCCACTTGGGAAGCGGAAGCACTTATGATGGCCAAGTATCCTCACCTTTTTTATTTCTGATTCTGTTTCAGCTTGAGGTACTAGTTCCTCTCCAGTCTCTAAGTCTATTCTTGATTAACTAAGTCTCTTTATCTTGTTCCCTCAGTTATTCTTGTATTTTAGCATAATTGCATGTTCATGGAACTAGGTTTAGTTGGATATCAGTTTCTAGTACTTAGTGGTAGGGATTGCAGCTTCTTCCCTCCATACTCAGCTTGTTTAGACTTCATTTGAGGATGAATGTTCCCAAGGAGGAGATATTGTAACACCTCAGATTCGAGAAGATGAAAAAATGCAGCTTTTTAAGATCTGGTGTCAGAACCAATGAAAGCCACTAACGAACTGTGTGTTAGACCACAGATCGTAGGTGGGGTCCCATTGTTGGGTTCCAGACTTAGGAGTATCTGATCCCACCCACGGCCGACCAGTACAATCCATGGTTGGACCGTAGGTACTGGCCGTATGTGAGGGTTATCATCTATTTAGAGGAAAATGGCTTTTGGGTCAACTTCAAATGGTCATATCATTTAGCACAAAATGCATTAGGTGGCCATCACCTATCACATCAAAGATAATTGAATCCTCTTTCCAACGCCACCGAGGTTTCTAAAATCCAAGCCCAGAGTAAAAATTTAAGCTCATTTTAGTGAAGCCCTATCGAGCGGAGCACAAACCACGACCTAGTTGGCGGGTAGTGGTTCAAACGACAGCCCGTCAGTGGCACTTTGTCATCTCTAAGTCAGAGTCATTTTTGTCTTTTCCCCTATGCTTTAGGCACTTAAAATACATCGTTTGATGCCTAAACTACGTCGTTTTACTCAATCCAAGCCTAATAATCTAGTCAGACATACCTAGAACCCTCATTGTCCAAAAAATATCCAAGTTAGAACGAAAAGAAGAGAAAGAGGCACAAGTTTCTTTTAAGAACAAACAACAGTGTTCTTCAAAGTTCAGCCACAAAACCAAAGGATTTCTCTGTAGATTTTGGCACCAGGTATGTGGGATTTCACTAGTGGGTTCCTTTAACCCATTAGGTCCCTATAATTCAGTTAGTTCTTCAGATACTCATAAACTGTTCAAACCTAGGGTTTCTAGATTTATTGTGATTATGGTTCCATTGATCTAAATAATTCGTTTCTTCATAATTTAGTATAATTCCTTGCATAGAACTTAGAACTCTAGCTTGTGTAAATTTATCCTACTTCATGAATTATACTTGCTAGGCAAGTCAAACAGAAGTTCATGCTTCAGATTTCGAATGCCATATTCTCAAGTATATAAATGTTGCATTCTCAGATAGCATGTCAGTTTTTGAGCTATTTATATTTAGTGCATTTAAGCTTCATGAATATTTAGAATGGGAGTAGGCTTAGCACCGAGTTGGACTAGGGTTCAGCGTACCCTCAAAGTCCCAGAACTACGTGCCCACGTAGGTTTATACTTTCCCTATGTTGTCAATTTTAGTGATCACGCCACAACCATGCATCTATACCTCTGACAAGGTATATTGGGTCTTCTCGATGGGGTGTATACATCGGACTCCATGTTTATCTTGCGTGGTTTATGTCGGTTAATAGAAGCTCCCATAGTCAGACTTTTAGTGAATTGACCAGGTTTTCAACAGTTACTTCAGTATACAGTTCAACATGTTATCTTCATGATTGGTATTTGGTCATTGCATTTATTTTATATTTTAGTTATACTTCAGTGTATATATATATATCCTTATTCAGATTATATCATTGCTTAGTTATGCATTTTTAAGCTTATATACTTTGTTCAACTTAGCATAACTATATCTTGCATGCTCAGTACATTCAAAGTACTGACGCATACTTTGCGCTACATCATTTCATAATGTAGGTTCATGCACTCATCATCCATATAATGCTTAGATTGATTCTCGATTTGACTTCAGCATCTTCATTGGTGAGTCCTCATACTTCGAGGACAATATACATGTTTTCTATTTTAGTGTTTTTTTCCAGTTTTCAGTTTTGTTAGAGTTAGCTTGGGGCATGTCCTAGCAACTCAAGTCAGTAGGGGATTTTTAGACATAGTAGTAGATTTAACTCGAGTTGTTAAGTGTTGTTTTAGTCATCACTAAACTCTTATTATTATACTTATATATTCAAACTAGTTGGGTTTCCCCCATTTCAGATATCCACTACTTTTAGCTTCTGCATAGTACATGTTTTACTTAGTCAATTTTAGTATGCTTGATATTTGCCAGACTCAGGATTATCTTGGGGTTACTCATGAACTTAGGTCGTGTGTTACGTCTAGGGGTAGCCTCGAGGCGTGATAGTATTCATCAAAGATGGAGAATGAAATGCTTTTATAAATGAGAAGAGGAACTTCAAACGAAAAGTAGGAGATATGTCGTACTCTCGATCCTCAAGTGGTTCAAGCTCGCCTAGAGAAAAGGAAGAGTTTCCTAACTATTACGGTAAGAACTCTCTCAGATGCTATCGATGTGGTAAAATAGGACACGTAAAAAGATATTGTCATGCCAAGGAGTGTAATATGGCTAAAAAGGTTGCCGAAGAAGAAGAAAAGTAGAGAAAATGTTAAGTAGCTGAGACTCAAGCATTAGATGCCATGGTTTCCATCAACTTTGAAAAAGACTAGATCGAGGATTTAGAATATAATGCAGTCGATCACGTGGAGAAATAAAATATTGATGTCATCAGTATGAATCAAGAAACTATTAAAAACGTTCATACCGGTGATATGGTAGCTTCTATCAAAGAAATAAAGGAAATAAATTTTGAACAAGCAGTGCCTAGAGCTATATATGCCAATGGTGACCTTTATGAAGAATGTATTGAGGAAGATATATGGGAAGTTGAAGTCTATGATCAATCGTTAGCCATATCGAGGTCAGTCATTGGCTTAGATAAAATATTGGAAGAAAATAGAGATGATAAATATCAAATAGATAAGGAAGCTGACCTTGAAGGCTAAATTTCAGGTGGAGAGACAGTCGACATAATTATTGGAAGCTCTGAAGATGACAAACAATTTATTATATAGCTGAAAAGAGAATGCGGTGGTGGATCTTTCGCTAATGACGAGGCTTCGCAGGAAATTGATGATCACTTCATCACCAACTCAAATGAAGCGACCGATCCTAATAAAATTTCCTTGGTTTATGGAGATGCGTTAGAAGGAACGGGTTCTAGAATCTTTAACCCTGGAGTTCCAAATTCGTCAATCGCAGATGTTTGTCCGGATAGTACAATTGTTGGGAAGCTGAGAAAAAGAGGGAGCCTGAGAACTCAACAAGGAGATAATTCCCATGGATCAATTACTGATGAAGAATCTTCATCATTTGAAGAACCAAGAGTACTTCGGAAGATGTTGTTGAGATCTTCACCAAGACATGGAGCAAAACTCTGTTTGAGTTCTTCCACGACAAGTGTGGGATAGTTTTCAAAAAATCACTGTAAGGGGGAGTGAAAAACAAAGATTATTTTTTGGAGGTACAAAAAAATATCTTAGATATTTAGCAGAATTTTCTAGAATTTTGTAGAGTAAATATCTTTGATATTTATACTTAAGAAAAATATAGATGTTCTAGATAATTAAATATTTATAGTAAAGTATAGAAACATATGGATTCTTGTTACATAGTTAGAAGATAAGGATATCAAGATATTTCTTGTAGATATATCTAGAATAATTTCTAGAAGCATCCCTATATAAGTATAAATAGGGTGACATTAGGCATTTGTAATCAATCCAAGAACAACTCAAATCAAATAGTCTTCTTCTATAACAAAGTTTGTTTATTTAAAAATACTCTTTCTCCCTTCAAGCTTCCTCTCTTTTAGTTGAGTCTTCCGATCTTGGGCTAGAAGAAAGTTTCCTGATTATACTTTTCTTCTGTTATTCTCTACATTTAATCCTCTCTCTCTCTTTCCCTCTTTGTATTTTGTATATTCATATTTCTCTCTCCCCCCTTTTGTATTTTTAATTTTCACATCTCTCTTCCACTTTGTATTTTAAATTTTCACATCTCTCTCTTCCTCTTTGTATTATAAATAGGGAAAAGGTTCTAATATACCCCTCTACTTTTGTCATTTAGTGTTAATATACCCCTCGTTATGAAAGTGGCTCATATATACCTCTCTGTTACACAAATGGCTCATATAAGTGAGCCAATTGTGAGCCACTAACTGTAGGGGTATATGTGAACCACTTTTGTGACGAGAGGTATATCAACTCTAAATGATAAAGTCGAGAGGTATATCAGACCCTTTTCCCTTTTAAATATTCATATATTGCTCTCTCTCTTTGTTTATTGTATTTTCACCTCTCTCCCTTTCTCCCTCTTTGTATTTTTTAGTTTCACCTGTCTTCCTTTTTTATTTTGTATTTTCACCTATCTCTGTATTTTGTATTTACACTATTTTTTCGTTGTATGAGAATTTAGGTTGTTTCTTCTCTCTCCCCCTCTCTATATTATGTATTTTTACGTCTCTCTGTAATTTAAAAGTTTTTGTGGTTTCATGTAATTGTATTTTCCGTATTGTTATGCGTTCTTTTAGAGTATATCATCTCTTGCCTCTCTTTCTTTGTATTTTTATATTTTTGAGGTGTTAGGTGACTGTATTTGTGGTATTTATATGTTCATTTTGGTCGAATCCCCTCTTTCACCCACCTCTCTTTGTATTTCTATATTTTTAAGTTGTTAGGCGAATGTATTTGTTGTATTAATATATGCATTTAGGTTGTATTTAATATTTCCATCTCTTTCACTCTTATATCACTTGAATCATTTTATTTATAATATTCACCCCCTCTTGTTTCAGTTGTATTCACTCAATCTTGTATCACTTGTATTCGAAGTTCTTGTATCACTTGTATTCAATCATTTTTGTATCACATGTATTCAATTTCACATCGAAATATATCGAAAAGAAGAAAGAAAAAAGGCTAAAAAGAGAGAATATATAATTATTTTGATACAGACATGCATAGCAAAATACAAAAAAAAGTTATAGTACGAGAGGGAGAAGGAGAGAGAATATTGATGTCACCCAAATTACACCCTCATATGAGAATAAAGTAGTTTTTGTCAAAATATAGTAACCCAATAAGGTTGGAGTTGAATCTCACAGAAAGCGTAGTGAGAAAGCTTTATAATCTACTATGGAACTTGAAATTAATACTATTTGAGTTGGGGGTTTTAAAGATAAAAATATTTTTAAATTATACTACTTAGATTTTAATGTAAAGAGTATATTATTGTAATGATCCGTTCCAGTCGTTATGACTAGACCAATAGAAAAATAATTTGGGCTAGAAAACTTTCTGGATAGTAACTTAATCTGGGCTATGTGAGGTCTAGTGCCATCTAGGAATGAGTGGGGTTGTAATGCCTAGGCTTGGGTTAATATTTTATTATAACCAAGACATTAAGGAACTCATAGGGCTTCACGAAATTGAATTCAGGTGAGTAGAACTCCCATAATTGATGTTGGCGTGAAGGGGATAGTTGGGGATGTCACGGAAGAAGGTATGTTGTGAAAAGGCACTTTTCAGGGATTTTCAAGATGGAGTACTTTGTGCAATACGCTATAGCGAGCGTGTACAAGAGAGATAGCGGGTGGTCAGTCGCTATTGCCCGATAAGTTGAGAATGAATGCAAAAAAGTCCAAAAACCTCATAATTTCTGCACTTTTGTTCCTGGGATTGAAGGTGCGAATAAAAGAAGTTTCTACTCAGTTTTTTACGAAATTTGTCGGTAATTGTAAGTTTGTTACTTCATAATCTTATAAATTGATTGTTAAGACTTACAATTGTCACACCTCAAACTCGAGGGGTGCAACTGGCACCTAATGCCAAAAACATAGGTCTCAATCGACCCTATTGAACCACTTGCTAATGGTACATGGTAGCCACAAAAAGCCAAGGAAACAAACAAGTATATCTCGGCTTAAAAAAATGCCCTCGTCTGGTAAGGCCCTTGTAAATAACTCTACAATGAAAACAACTACTACCAATAGATTATATAATGCAATAGCCAACTAGCACAAAGGCCTGTTTGGGCCATCGAGGCCACCATGGTACCTAGGAAAGCATAAACACTATGTGGTCCATAAAAATCACCATGATCTCTATACAAAAATTAAAAACATATATGTATCTAAATAATATGTAAAGAAGCTATCAAACATCAACCAACTAGAAGGAAAGTCCAATATGGTCAATAACGTGGCTATAAAACCCAACACACTAGTCTGCAAGCTTGTACAAATATAACACCTGGATGGGACATGGCCCTGTCCTACCTAAAATCTATAAAAAAAAAAAAAACCTCTGGGACTCTGTAACCCCTGAAAGAAAAGAGCCAACCAATATGTTGGATAGGCAGCTGTGCTACTCGGTATGTCACTCTGGTCGTCGCTCAGGACCTTCAAGCGTGAGGGCCCTAGGGGCATCAGAACAAAATTATGTACCAAGCATGCAAGGTAAGGTGAAAGTTGAAACTGAAGTAGAAGTACTGAACAAAAATGACAAGGGTGAAATAGAAATACAATACTTTATCTCCCTATAAAAAGAAAAATATAAGCACATAACAAGCAATAACCTTACCTGGACCCATAAGCCAGACAGGTACAAACAACACACAATCTATAATGTTCCTAATGAGCACAAACAATCGCTAAATACCCATATTAGCTCCATTACCTTAATCCCAATGATTATCTAATATGAACGGTTAGAACTTACATGTGCCATGAATCAATGTAATTGATGCTCTGTGGTTCAATACATATATGTTTCCCCGTAGGTACAACCTACCCAGCTCATAAGCATCATCTACCCCGCTTGTAGGCTTGGTCTACCCCGCCTGTAGGCTTGGTATACCCAACCCATAGGCTTGTTGTACCCGACATGTAGGCTCGATATAAGAATCAATTTGTATGCTCAAGAACCCTGGGGTGCCAATGTTTGTTGAGGCCAAAACTTGCTCATAGGCGGCAGCGTAACGATAAAATATCACAACAATAACAAGGAATAATAATTAATCAAAACATAATCATAACATGTTTTTCTTGGCAACTAAACAAGGAGTAGAGTGTCGGCAATAGACATTATATCATAAGGGGTAGCCAACTCAATATGGTAAGGCTACAAGGTAGATAATGATAATACACCGGCCACAACAAGCTTAGGCCTTAAGGATCATGCCAAAATAGAAATAATAGACTTAAAATACCTTTCAACCAAAGTTTAAAAGGTGCTTCTATGAACCTTGGCCAACTAAAAGTAATGCAATAATGCGGGAATCAACCGGGCTGTAAAACTGAGCCATAAATAATCGTTAAGGTGTTAAGGTCATCCTTACGACCACACCACTTTTAACTCAACAAACAAAGTCTTAATATCAAAATAACCAGTTGCTGCTAACAACAACATGAGTCTATCAACATCTCACAAGAACGACAAGCTCCCGAGGAACTATAACAAGAGGCGCGCCACACTGTTCAATTGATAATCCTTCGTACGCATCATCTCAAAGTGGAGCACAAATATCTCATCCCTCCATAACTTTAATAGTATCATATCCACATCTGAACAACTCAAAACAACACAACAACAAGGCTACATGGAGCCATTGCACTCAAACACCTCTAGTGGCTCTAAACCGATAAAACAACAAAAGATTAAAAAAACGAGGAAGATGATTGGAGGGAACTTACCATAACAAAAAATATTCCATTTGTCGAGCATAAAAATCTTCCTCAAGGGTCCAACACCATACCAAATCCACAACCTTAAGAAAATAAACCAAATTGAAGCCAAGGTCGTAGAAGTCGATTTCAAACATTCAGCCATGATTTTCTAAGAAAAATAGGTGTAGAACCTTACCTCAAAGTAGATCAATCATATACATAACTTAAACCCAAATTAAACACGAAAATCCTTCAACCACAATGAAAAATGATAAGAAATAGCACAAAATGAAGCATGCAACAAGGAGAACGTTTCTCTGAACATGAGCCAATGAAGAACCAAGCTAGAAGGGGGTTGTTTTCTTACCTCAAAGGTCTTGGAGGACTCTTCCATGGCTGTTGGACTTTTTTTGTTTGAGAAAACTTGATGATTATCCTTTTTAAAGTCAAAAAGCACTTTTTAAAAGTGGCCAAATCTGACCCGGATCCTTGACCTAGGTTGCCCAGATAGTCTGCGGTAAAAAAATCATAACTCTCTACTCCAATTTGGTATTGACGAACAGTTTTGTGCGTTAGAAAGTAGACTTGTAGAACTTCGATTTGATATGTTTTAAATTCATAACTTTTTATGTATTGGGAGATATATTCCTCTCAATTCAGTACATAAATAAGATCATATCAAAACTTCCTTATAATAAATCCCTCACATAATATTTTTGGTTTCGAGGTACCCCTCGGCCTCTTACTTTAAAATATGAATTCAAGTGTCTTAATATTGTTATTTCTTAGTATAACCACCCAAGTTCCATTATTCTCCGTTCATCTCAATGAGGGTTGACGTAAATTACGATAGATCGGCTTGTCAAACATAGACTTGCTATTTTAAATGTTACAAACTTAAGGGACATTACATCCTTCCCCTATTAGGAACATTCGTCCTCGAATGATGAAAATATATATGGATTCATATAAAACAACATATGAACTCGTATAATAACATGCGACGTACCTCAAACACTCAAATGAGGGTGTATTCTCTATTTATCTTGCAAAACAACCAAAGGAATGAACATGTGGAGATATCTAGATTGGATGTCCTCTTCAGCATCCCACATCCTCCTCTTCCACCTAATGGGTCTTCAATAAAACTTCATTTTATAGGAATTTCATAATTTTTTTGGCTACAGTGACTTCTTCATAAGATAGCTCCTCCTACATTTGAATAAATGTGATAACTCTTCTGACATCTGAGTATATGTTGTATGCACTACATATTGTTAGATCTCCAATACACTTCCGTTACACCAAAAATAAAAAATTAGGTGTATTGTCTCTAACTTTGGAGGAAATTTTAGCTCATAGGCAACTTGGCCTATCAATGGCAACATGTGGTAAGGCCCAATGTATCTAGGGCTCAACTTGTCCTTTCTTTTGAATTTTGTAATGCCCTTTATATGTGAAACTTTCAGAAAGACCCAGTCATCAACCTCTAAATACTAAGTCTCATCACTTAACATCTGTGTATGACTTCTGACGGCTCTGAGATGTCAAAAACACCTCTCTCTAATAAACTTAACCTGTTGCGTGGCTTGATGAGCCAAGTGTTGTCCATTCAATCTTGATTCTCAAAGCAACCAATAGGGGATCTACATTTACTTTTATATAAGCCTCATAAGGAACCATACTGTGATGGAATGATATCTACTATTATAAGCAAACTTGATAAGTGGCAAATGATCAATCCAATTTCCTTTGAAATCTAGCTCACACACTCGTAACATATCCTCGAGCGTATGGATAGTATGCTCAACTTGCCCGTCAGTCTGAGAATAAAATGTGGTATTAAGGTTTACCTATGTCCCCATACCCTTCTGGAAATATTTCCAAAATATATGTTCTAACTTATGACCCCCTCTCTAAAATAATCATTATAGGGACACCACACAATTTAATAATCTCTATAATATATAGCCCTGTATAATCCACAACTGAAAATGTGGTCCTGACAAGCAAGAAATGGGTTGATTTTGTCAGCCTAATGATAATTACCCAAATAGAATCAAGCTTTCGTTTAGAGCATTTTAAAACATGTAACAAAGTCTATATTTATTACCTCCCACTTCTACAATGGAATGGGTACCTCTTGAGTCATCCCAGTGTGTTTCTAGTGCTCGACTATCACCTGCTGACAGTTAAGACATTTTGCTACGAACTCAACAATACCTTTATTCATCCTAGTCTACCAATAAATCTTTTTAATATCGTGAAACATCTTCATAGAAATTGGGTGAATAGAATATCGAGAATAGTGTTCTTCTACCATTGTCTACTTTCGAAGACCTGCAACATCTGAAACTCATATTCGATGTCTATATCTAAGGATTTCATCTTCTGCTATATTAAAATCTAAAGATTCCTATTGCTTAGCCCTGACCTTGAGATACTCGAAGATGTGATCCTCATGTTGTTGTGTTGTCACCTCCATAACTAGATATAATATGGCTATGCCCAAAATTATGACTCATTAATCAAAATCTTACAACCTCACCCCAAATAGCTAGTCGATAAAGTTCTTAGGCTATCTCCCACTTCTTCACTCCTAAATATGATAAACTTCTCATAGATTTATGACTAAGGTCATCCGCTACTGCTTTCACCTTCCTTGGATACCTTTCACTAAGCTAAATAAGAAAGTAGCTAAGTTTTAGTGAACCACAATATCTAATTAGAGCTTTCAAAAGCTGAATGACATATTGACTACAACGCCAGTTTTGACCTTACTAGAGGGTCCAAAGGGCTACGTGGTGTATTATGATGCTTTATGCATTAAGTTGGGTTGTGTTGTGATGCAACATTAGAAGTTAATTACTTATTCTTCTAGACAGCTAATGAAGCAGGAGAAAAACTACCCGACCCATGATTTAGAGTTCGCCACAATTATTCATGCCTCGATGATATGGAGGAATTACTTATATGGTGTGCATGTTGATTTCAATACAAATCATAAAAGCCTCATGTGTGTTTTTAGGCAAAAGGAGTTGAATCTACGACAATGCCGATGGCTTATGTTGCCAAAAAATTATTCGTGGACATCTTGTTTCAAAACTTATCGAAATGTTTTCAGACTTTTAAGAGGCTTGTACTAGTGTCTCCAAGTTTTATATAGAAGTTGTATCTATTTTCTGCTTTTCTTGTGAGATTTTTGATTAAAAAGGTTAATTTATGATTTATGATGGTTTTAAATATTGATTTTCACGTTATTCATACTTCGTATTATGTTTGTGTTTTGGTCCTTTTGGATTGTCTTACCAATTTGTGGACTAGATAGGTTTTGTCACTTCCCCTATTACCAGTGTACAAACTATGAGAGGAGGGTGGAAGATTGTGTATATCGGGAACCGATTAGTACAACAAGTTGAATTCCATGAAATATTATCTTTTAACTATAAGATAAATTTAATTGATGATCACATAACTATGATTGTTTTCATCAAGACCACTAAATTATGGTTTTTAATACAAAAATCACAAAATCTTTCCCTTCTTAACACAAAATCACATATGCCGAAAATTTTCAACTTTCTATAGATAAATTCTTTCTTACTATTATTTATTTTTGATTTAATAGTACAAATTCAAATTTGAAGAGACCGATCTGATCTGACCCAATCTAAAATTCAAATTCAATTGGTAATAATTGTTTACCCTTTTATACTTTTGCTGGAAAATGGTTGCTACAACATATATAATATGCTCCTTGTGTAAAAGTAAAAAAATATTATTTATCGAATTTGAGTTTTGAATTGAGTCATTGGTCTTTTTTTTAATTAATTATTTTTAATCCAATGACCCATTGGGTCGATTTTTATAACAACAATTGATAGTACATGTGGGCTAGCTCATGAGCCCACTTCTCAAAACAAAAGAAGCATAAACAAAATAGAAAAGAGGAAAGTGAAAACAATGGAAATTGGAAATAGGGATAAAGGACTAGATATCTCCTCCTAGCGATTCGATGTCGATTGGAATCAACTCTTGTACGTTTAGTACCTCCACCTCGCTCATAAGCTTTGGTTCATCTTTTAACGACAAGGTATGTCTCCTAAAACCATTTTGAGTTGTCGTTCGCTTGATATTGTGATTTGGTCGGTTAATTCTTGACTTGTAGTTCTGAGATCTAATTCTCACTTAGTATCAGCTTACATCTTCTCAGCCTTAGTTAAATCAGCTAGTCCTTACCCAAATATAAGTTTGAGTGGGTCGAATTGAATCAAGGGATTAATACCATCACATGTTCTTAAATTAGGGCAAAGTTAACTGATTTTGATGTCTATTATTTGTCTTATGCTATATACCAACTTCAGTTATGTATCCAGAAAGTATGAACAAATATATCTACATAGTAGCACTTTATTATAGTGAAAATAAACAAATCAGAGATGAATAATGATTGTACCTTCTTAGTCCTGTATTTATACCACATGATACATCTCAAAGCTCTCACCATGTGCATGGTATATTAACCAACCAAAATTACTTCAAACTATAGAAGAATTGTATATTGTTAGTGTGACCTATTTTAAAATTCACCATGAGACCTGTATGTTATACCAGAAAACTAGTACTTTGAAACATTTAGTTGTCTGATTCTCATGTTTGGTGTATTCAGCTTATCCATGTTGATTATGTTTTTCCCTGTCTTTGGGACCTCCTGGTAAGTTGTAAATTCATAGTTACCTGCAAAAACAAAAATTAGGTTAGCAAAATAATCAGGAAGAGTATTTCCCTCTCTTAAGGAGTGTTGTACTCTTACTTCTAGTAATTCCCTCATCCTATTATTAATAGAACTGATTTTCAAGGTCACACTTCATGGTGTATCCCATACACTATTTAACATATGTACCATTGCCAATGAATTAGTTTTGATTATAATGTGAGTATAATCCTTCTCCCAATAGTATTGCGAAGCCTCTCTAATAGCCACAACTTCAGCAGTTAAATTGGTAGCATTCGGTATCTTCACTCTTTTTGCACCAACTGGATCACCATTATTGTCTCTATTACAAAAGGTTGTAGCACTAGGTCCTTGACTGCCCTTTCATGCTTTATCAGTGTTAACCTTCCACCAACCCTCATTAGAAGGGTACCACCTTACACACCTGGTTTAAAAACATGGACTGAAACTATCCAATAATGCAACCATCAGAAGCCAAGTACAAGGAACATCCTTATAACAAAATCTACACATCATGAACTTTTGCACTATGTTATTAACATCCCAGATAACCTTGCTGACTGAATATGAACCACCATGAATCACAATGTTCTTACTTTTCCATAAGAACCATAATATTATATTGAGAATTGCTTGAAACACTCTTTTTGCCTAGTATTACTAGAAGTCTCCTACCACAGCTTCATTGTTTGCTTAGTATGAATTAGAGTGTCAATGATACCAGCTTCATATGTATAGTTATATACCGTGAGTTTATGGTATTTTTAATATATTTCACTTAAGAGTTATGTGTATATAGCGCCATTTTTTATTGGTTTTTATATGTTTTCATCATGTTTGCAGGAAATAAGTTCAGATGCGGAAGTTGAGAGACACAGCTGAAGAATGAGTAGAAAAGAGCATCTACGGATGTGATTGACGGAACGTAGGTCCAATCACGTTCCGTAGATGGTGATCGTAGATGGACGGGCAATACTTGAAGAAGATCAAGGAATTCTTAACTAAGTGTGGAACCACGGTTGTAAACGACGGACCGTTGATCGACCTACGGGCCGTACTATAGTTCCATCAAATCATTCAGAGATGGGGTTCCAGTACCTGATTTTCAAGATTCTAAGTATGGAGCTATGGAGGAGGATCCAAGACCGTAGATCAAACACGGTCCGTACTGTTGATCCGTCGATTGAGTCAGAGAGTGAAGATTTTGAAGCTGAAAATATTGTCTAAGTCCTGAGCCACGGAAGGGACCTACGAACCGTAGGTCAATCCACGGTCCGTAGGACAGTGTCGTAGATCGAAACTGCATCCTGAAAACATTATTTCCTTATTTCGTTTCCTTTTTAGTTAGGACTTGGTTTTTTAATATATAGGGCATGTAAACTTCACTTTTGGGGGTTAGACTTTATTACTTTTGTTCTAGTTCTTGGCTTTGGAGATTAACTTGCAACTTTGGCAATTCTTGATTTCCTCAGTTCGTTTTGAAGATTTTGACTTTGAAATTCAAGTTGAGATTAAGGGTTTATTCTTCTCATTACGTAAGTTCATGATTTCTTCATCTAAAAATATGAGTTATGTTATTGCTAGTATGGGTAACTAAATCCACAACTAGGGTTGTGGGAACCATGAACGATTAACAATGTATGAATAGTAACTAAGTAATTCTTGAATTGTGTTATTGCATGCATTGATAATTCTTTCGTTTAGAAGTCTTTTTAACGGTGGCCAACGTTAGAACTCGCCTTGTTGCTACTTACCGGACTAAGGAGGTAGTTAATAAGAAAAGAATTATCAACATAGATTTAGTGTGATACTATCTAATAGTCTAGTTTCAATTGGTGCGAGGGTGAAAACTAAGCCATACATTGATGTGATGTCTAATATGAGGTAAAGGTAAGGGTTAGTAAATTATACACACGTAGCCGGACCAAGGTGCGGGGTGAAATTCTCTAGTTGCCGGACCAAGGAATTAGAGATACCTAAATTATCACTTTGCATGTAATACACTAGGAAATGATTACTATTACTGGGATTATCACGTTATGATCTTATGGGGAGCACGTATACCCTAGTTTCTCTCTCATCTTGGTAACACCTAAAGTTTAAATCTTGTTCACTAATTGTTCACATAGTTTCCAGAATTTGTTTCACAAATCCCCCCCTTTAATTATTTGTTTCGGAAGTACGTTCACTAAACGAATATAATCATGGGTTAAAGTTAAGTCTAAATCATATTCCTCGTGGGATCGGCCCCAACCTACAAGTTGGATTCTTTACTTGATAACGATCTCTTACGCTTCTTTATGGAGCCGTAATTTGAGTGTATCAAATTTTGGCGCCGCTGTCGGGAAATAAGGCTTTTAGATTAAGTTTAACTACATTATTGAACTTTAGTCAAATATTTCCTAATTTTACTTTTTCTTTTTCTTTTTGTTTCTCTCAGGTTCCTACTCTAGTGTATGTCAAGTACACAGAGCCAAGGTGAACCTCTTAATCCTTACGATCCAGAATTGAACAGAAATTTGTGAAGAATGAATAACCAAGGAGTCCCAGTCAATCCTATCAAAGGAAATTTAGGTGATGGAGTTGGGTTGCAGCCTTCGAGGGTTGGTGATGAGAATAATCAGGTTCAAGCTGAGAATCTACTGGGAGATGCATTTAGGGTACATGATCCACCAGGACCAAGACTGTGTGATAACTATAGGGTTAACTTTAATGTGTTGAATCTGAAGGACCTCTTGTCCTACCCCCTCTACCTCCGGGGCATACATTTGTGGTGACTAGCAGTTTGATGCAGATGCTTACAGCGAGGGGTTTGTTTGCTGGTTTGGTATCTGAGGATCCACATACACACGTAACCAAGCTGAGGAGTGTCAAGTTGTGTGGGTCGACCAGACTTGGACATGGATGTCATTGGATTGCGAGTATTCCCTCTATCATTGATCGGCGATGTGGATGAGTGGTTTAATGAGCTTCCTTACAACTTAATTTACAGATGGGAATAATTCAATGAAGTGTTCTTGGCAAGATACTTTCCCGTGTCAAAGAAGCTGAACCACAAAGATAAACTCAACAACTTTGTAGCACTACCTGGAGAATCTGTGAGTAGTTCTTGGGACAAGTTCACTGCTTTCATAAGAGGTGTCCCGAATCACCGTATTGATGATGAATCACTAAAGGAATATTTCTATCGAGGTCAGGATGATAATAGTAAGGCGGGGCTTGATACTATCGCTGGAGGTTCATATGGTGAGTGCACTTTTGAGCAGATTACAGAGAAACTGGAGAAGATTTCCCGAAACAATAAAGCGTGGAGCACTAGAAAGTCAGATATTGGGAGAAACACGTTTGCAGTCCAAGCTACAACTAACCAATCTACTGATGATATTCGTGAGGAAATGGCTCAGATGAGGACAGAACTGGGGTTGGTCCTGAAGCATGTGAGCGGAAGTGCAGAAAAGGTAAATGCGGTCAATTACTTGGCCAAGACTCCACCACCACCAGAGGAGGAATATTACTATGATGAGGATGCTTATTTGGTGAATGATCAGACGGAGGGTTTCCGAGCCAATGCCCAAGGTTTCGACTCGCATAATTAGCGCCAAGGGAAAGGAAACCAAGGTCGGAACTATGACAACTACAATCGAGAATGTCAATATGTCCGGGATGGGAACTACAATCGCGACAACAACTACAACCGAAACAACTATGGCAAAGAAACGATCGGGTCGGACCTTATGTTCCTCCTCAAAATCGGGAATCTGGTAATAGGGAAGCTGGAGGTAATGTGTCACATATTGAGGATATGATGCAGAAGATGATGAAGAGGTTTGATGCGATTAATGAGAATGTGAAGGAGATGCAAAATGACTTGTCTGTTATTGGTCAAAAAGTTGATGCCCATGCAGTGTCGATCAAGCATCTTGAGCTACAGATGACTCAGTTGTCTACTATAGTGAAACCACGTCAACCTGGCACATTTCCTAGCAACACCATCCAAATTCCAAAGAATGATGGGCATTGTATGACAGTCACTACTCGAGGGGGTAAGCAGATAGAGAATACAACAGAGAAGGAAGCAGAGATAACTCAAAAAGTTGTTCCCATGCCTAGACCTCCACCTTTTTCCCCACAGAGGTTAGTGAAGAAGACTGAAGAAGGAAAATATCGCAAGTTTTATTAGTATGTTGAAGAAGCTTTCCATCAATGTGCCATTGATAGAAGCTTTGGAGCAAATTCCTAGGTATGCAAAGTTTATGAATGATTTGGTAACTAAAAAAAGGGCCATGAGTATTGAAGATGATGATAAGTTGCAACATTGTAGTGCTATTTCTACAAGGTCCCTTGTGTAGAAGAAGGAGAATCCTGGGGCTTTTACTATTCCTTGTACTATTGGGTTGCTACATTTTGCAAAGGCTTTGTTCGATTTGGTAGTATCAATCTGATTCCATTGGCTATTTACAAGAAGTTGGATTTAGGGGATCCAAAACCGACTGCGATGTGACTGCTTATGGCCGATAGAACTGTAAAGAAGCCTATTGTTGTTCTCCAAGATGTACTAGTGAAAGTGGAGTCTTTTATCTTTCTGGCGGATTTTGTGATACTGGATTGTGATGTTGATTTTGAGGTTCCCATTATCCTTGGGAGACCATTCCTAGCCACTGGGCGTGCCTTGGTTGATATGGAGAAAGGGCAGATGAAGTTTCGATTGAACAATGAAAAGGCAACTTTCAACATCTCTATATCCATGAAGCAGAGTTCTGAGCTCAAATCGGTAACTATGGTGACACATATTGTAGAAAGTGGTTCTGAGGTGCCTATTGAAGAGAGGTTGGGTGTTGATGCACTAGCACCGGTAATGATGAACTTCGATGGTGATGGTATTGAAGACTATGATGAATTGGTCACCGCACTTGATATGTTTGAATTCCGTTCAAAACCAAAATGATTGGAGTTAGACATGAAGAATCGCGACTCTCCACCTGCTAGACCGTCTGTTGAGAAGGCACTGAAATTGGAGCTTAAGTCTCTACCATCATATTTGAGGTATGTATTCTTGGGAAGAGATGGTACTTTACCAGTCATCATTGCGGCAGATTTGAATATGGTACAAGTTGAGGCATTGGTTTCCATTTTGAAGAGGTTCAAGCGAGCTATTGGGTGGACTATTGCGGACATTATTGGGATTCCTCCTGGTATTTGTTCTCATAAAATTCAACTCATGCTGGATCACAAGCCTAGTATTGAGCACCAGAGAAGACTAAATCCGACAATACAAGAGGTAGTTAAGAAGGAAATCATCAAGTGGCTGGATGCTGGAGTTATTTATCCTATTGCAGATAGTAGTTGGGTGTATCATGTTCAGTGTGTGCCCAAGAAAGGTGGGATTACTGTGGTACCTAATGAGAGAAACGAGCTTGTTCCGATGCGGCCCGTGATTGGATGGAGAGTCTGCATGGACTACCAGAAATTGAATGCTTGGACAGAAAAGGACCACTTCCCTATGCCGTTCATGGATCAAATGCTGGATCGACTTGCTGCTAAGGGTGGTATTGCTTTCTCGATATTTATTCGGGATACAATCATATTTCCATAGCTCCGGAAGACCAAGAGAAGACCACCTTCACTTGCCCTTATAGGGCTTTCGCCTTCAAACGGATGCTATTTGGGTTGTGTAATGCTCCTGCGACCTTTCAGTGTTGTATGATATCAATATTTTCTGATATGATGGAGGACACTATTGAGGTCTTTATGGATGATTTCTCTGTGGTAGGTGATTCTTTTGATTGTTGTCTGGACCATTTGGCCGAGGTGCTTAAACGGTGTGAAGAGTGCAATCTTGTGCTCATTTGGGAGAAGTTCCACTTCATGTTGAAATAAGGGATAGTTCTGGGTCATCAAATTTTCAAGAAGGGTAACGAGGTTGATAGAGTGAAAGTTGAGGTAATAGAAAAGTTTCCACCACCTATCTTTGTTAAAGGTGTTAGAAGTTTTCTTGGGCATGTAGGTTTCTATAGGAGGTTCATCAAGGATTTCTCCAAAATTACACATCCATTGTGCAAACTGCTCAAAAAGGAGTATAAGTTTGATTTTGATGATACTTGTCTGAGAGCATTTGGAGAGTTGAAGGAGAAGCTAGTTACTGCACCTATCATTATTTTACCAGATAGGGGACAACCGTATGAGGTAATGTGTGATGCGAGTGGAGTGACGCTTGGCGTGGTAATGGGACAGAAGCGAGAGAAGACTCTTCATCCTATTTATTATGCTAGCAAAATTCTAAATATGGCTCAAAAGAACTATACAGTGACTGAACAAGAGCTTCTTGCGGTGATTTTCGCATTCGAGAAATTTCGATCCTACTTGCTTGGTACTAAGGTCATTGTGCATACTGACCATTCTGCATTGAGCTATTTGATGGCTAAGAGGGATGCAAAACCGGGGTTTATTAGATGGGTGTTGTTGTTGCAAGAGTTTGACTTTGAGGTGAAAGATAGAAAGGGGATAGAAAATCAGGTTGTTGATCACTTGTCTATATTAGAGGAAGAAGCTATGCTTAAGCTTGGTGATAGGGCTGAAATTAATGATGCTTTTCCGGATGAACATGTATTAGCTTCTTCTCATGATCTGATATCTTGGTTCGCAAACTTTGCTAACTATTTGGCAAGTGATCTGGTGCCATTGGATTTGTCTTTTCACCAAAGGAAACAGTTTATGCATGATGTAAAGAAGTTCTTTTGGGATGAACATTATTTGTATCGTAGTTGTGCTGATGGGATTATTCATCGTTGTGTGCCCGAGGTCGAGATGTTGAGTATACTCGAGGCATGCCATTCATCGCTTGTTGGTGGGCATCATAGTGGTATTCGGACTGCGCATAAAATCTTACAGTGTGGGTATTACTGGCCTACCATCCACCAAGATGCTCATGATTTTGCCAAGCCTTGTGACTGGTGCCAAAGAGAAAGAGGGATTTCAAAGAGGCAAGAGCTTCTTATGAATCCTATATTGGTGATAGAGTTGTTCGATGTATGGGGCATTGAATTTATGGGTCCATTTATGAGTTCACATGGGATGAAGTATATTCTTGTTACGGTTGATTATGTGTCAAAGTGGGTGGAAGCAATTGCGCTTCCCAACAATGAGGGTAAAAGTGTCACCACATTCTTTAAAAAAAATATATTCTCCAGATTTGGTACACCTAGGGCGATTATCAGCGACGGAGGTTCCGACTTTTGTAATAAGTTGTTCAAGGAGTTACTTGAGAAATATGGTGTCCGCCATAATGTAGCCACTCCTTACCATCTACAGTCTAGTGGGCAAGTTGAAATGTCCAACAGAGAGATCAAACAGATTTTGGCAAAGACTGTGAATGCTAACAGAACAGATTGGTCAAGGAAGCTTGATGATGCTCTATGGGCCTATCGCACCGCATTCAAGACTCCCATAGGTATGTCCCTCTACCAACTTGTAAATGGGAAGTCTTGCCATTTGCCGGTAGAACTAGAGCATAAGGCTATGTGGGCGATAAAGAAGCTAAATTTGGATTGAGGGGACGCATCAAATCAAAGAATGAGTGACTTGAATGGGCTTGATGAATTTTGCCTAAGAGCTTATGAAAGTTCATCCTTGTACAAGGAGAAGATGAAGAAGTATCATGATCAAAGGATTGAAAAGCGAGAATTTGTTGTGGGTGATCTTGTCCTTCTATTCATTTCTAGGTTGCGCTTGTTTCCGGGCAAGCTCAAGTCCAAGTGGACCGGGCCATTTTTAGTCACTCAAGTGCTCCCACATGGAGCGGTGGAGCTTGAAAACAGTGAGGTAACAAGGTTCAAAGTAAAGGGGCAAAGGATTAAGATCTATCTGGGAAACGCGGAAAGTGTGCAAGAAGTTGTTGAGGCCTATTATCTTGATGAAGTTTGAGTAATCAAGAGGCATGCGTCGTGCCGCGACATTAAATTAAGCTCTGCTTGGGAGGCAACCCAAGATGTGCAATCTAGCCAACTATAGGTTTTTCTTTTCGGTTTAGTAGTTTTCTTTGTTTAGTTGCTTTTCTGTATTCCTTTAGATAGGTGCTTTATTTTTGTTTTAGTGTTGGCTAGATATAGCATAGGGTCTGTGTCAAAAAAAGTGTCCAAAAAATGTAAAAAGAAAGGTCTAACAGTTACTACATGTGCAGGGTTGAAAAGCAAAATCTGTAGAAAAAGTCTGTTGCAGAGATCTACGAACCCTATCGACGGTCTGTGGTTCATTTCACGGACCATGAATGGCATCCGCAGATTCTAGGTTAGTTTCTCTGAATTTTCTAAGTGTGAGGGTGACCTACGGATCCCATCTACGGACCGTAGGTCAACCCACAGATCGTAGACGGGGTCTCGTGGGTCCAAACCCTAGTTCTGCCTGACCCGACCCGGACCCCTTTTAAATAAAATCCCCCCCATTTTCAAATCATTTCCCACTTCTAATATTACATCCTAACCATTTCTAAACCCATCAAATTCCTAAAACACTCCATATTACCACCACTTACCCTTTAATCACTCCACATTCATCCTTCCATTTCTCATCCCCATTTTTAGAGTTTCGGTGTTCGGGTTCGGTGCGAAAGGCGAGTAAAAAGGTTGTTGGAAGTCTAGAGTCATCACACAATCACCCCATTTCCTTTGCTTGTAAGGTAATCGACTTTTCCTTCACTTTGAATTTATGATTCATTGATGTTATAGTAAGTCAGGATTTGGGTCTTGACCTTGGGTAGTTGTTGTATGAAAATGCATGCTAAACTAAAAGTATAAACACCCTTGGGACGATAGATTGTGATTGTGTGTCTTCATATTGTGTAAACTCAGTAAAATAAGAGTTTAAATGCAAGCTTCGACTTAGGGTTCTTAGTCTCGTATGCAATACATGTTGAAAATTGAGCAAGTGGAACCCTTAGAATGACGAACTAGCATAAATTGTGTTGAAATGCATGATTAAACTAGGGTAAATTGTTGAAATTGGTAAAATTGAGTTTCAAATTGTAGTATGTCTGATACCTAGCACAGACCTGATCCACGAGACCCCGTCTACGGACCGTAGGTCAATCTACAGACCGTATATCAGGTCCATGGTTGGTGGCACATAGCAACTCCACAAAGTGTGGAACCACGGAGGTGGACTACATTTCATAGGTCAATCTACAGACCGTTCTACACATCTGTGGTTCCTATCATAGCCCACCTATTTGGGACTTCTGATCTACGGAGGGGATCCACGGACCGTAGGTCAATCTACAGACCGTTCTACACATCTGTGGTTCCTATCATAGCCCACCTATTTGGGACTTCTGATCTACGGAGGGGATCCGCGGTCCGTAGGTCAGCCTACGGACCGTAGATACCCACCGTAGGTGGCCACTGAAGCCACTGTCTTAATTTCTTTTTGTTTCTCGTTTTGGTTTGTTCTTACTTCTAAATTTTTTTTGAGTGTGTTATGGGTTTATTTTGGTACTAATTATACATCCATAGGTACCATGGCTCCTAAGAAACAAGTGACCTATACAAAGAGGGGCAAAACAAAATCTGTGGCGCCTACTTTTAGACTGATTGATGAAGACACGGATGCGGAGAAGGATCCTGCATATTTTCCACCAGCCACAAGGACATCTCCTACTGTACCTCGGGCTACCCGAAATCAATCTCGACAGGTGGTCACCAATGTAGTCACTGTCTCCCAATCTGATGAGGAGAACACATTGATCGGGTCACCAGCTGGTTCTACTTCCAGTTCTGAGGCTGGTTCTGCTTCTGGCTCTGAGTCCAGCCATGATTTCGGCTCTGGGTCTGCCCTTGCTTCCGGCTCCAATTATGGATCCGCCACCGGCTCAAGTTGACATGGTCGGGTAGCCTCGTCTGATGAGGCTACTAGTTCGGGGGAAGTCCCAATGCCTCAAAACTACGACCCTACTCCGGTTTTTGTGGAGCCAAACAGATGGTGCGTTGAGGGGCAATGGCAGATATACAAGGATGCTAAATGTTGAACGATAAGGAGAAAATGGCCCGGCTGATCACTGAGGAGCGTAGAGTCTTCACGGGGAGCCTACACACTGTACCTGATGTCCACCGTCTTTTTCAACATCACAGGTGTGAGTGGATGGCTCAGGAACCAAGCACATATAACGAGGAGATCGTGAAGGAGTTCTATGCTTCCTACATAGCCACTCTCCGGGGCTCTATCCACAAGAATGCCAGCCCCAAAGCCGAGGCACTCCTCAAGACTACATTAGTGCGTGGGTTTTCGATGGATATATCTGAGATCACCATCCGCCGGTTCCTATATAGCCCTAACTGAAATTGGGCACTCAACACTGCCCAGTTTAACTATAGATGGGACATAGTGTGAGGCTGGGAATTCCAGCGCAATGCAGAGAAAAGGGAGATCGTATTACATTAGCTGGCGTATTACATTGCTAGTGACGGAGAGCGAGCCAAGTGAGTCACCACTCTGGGTTTAAGCATAAAAAAGGTCACGCTCACATCTGTGGCTAAGTATTTATGGCTATTAGTACGGAATCAGATTTCCCCTACAAAGGCTGATAATGCACTGACTTGGGACCGCGCGGTGATAGTAGCAGCATTGGTTGCGAGGTTCGAGATTAATTGTGCCTGCATGATCATTGCGGAGATTTACGAGAGGGATTTCAAGATCCCTACTACTTATCATTTTCCTTGACTCATCTTTCAGTTATGTAGGGAAGCTGGAGTGCCAATCTGGCACTGTGACAAGTTGATTCAGGCTGCGGGCACCCTGGACATAGGCCTGATGCGGGATGAGGCGAATGTGGCGGCACCATGCAGAGAGAGGCAACTCGATGTACCCTCATTGGGAGAAGATTTAGCAGCTGATGTGGAGCAGATGCTGGGTGATGACCCTGCCCCTCCAGCCCACACTAATAATGCCCCGGCCTCTCCATCTCAGGCCGCTAGTCGGGCCCCTAGCTCATCTAGAGCCACCCTGTCTTCTGGAGTTTCTGTTGTGCCCTTGGCTCGAGTTCAGAAATTGGAGGCACAAATGGCCACACTGCTTCATCATGTGAAGCCTTGGATGCAACGGTCTATTGCAGAGTCCGAGGGTAGGATGTAGAAGAGGATGGAGACCATGATGGATCAGAAGGTTCAGGCCGTGCATAAGCGCCTGTATGCCTTCGAGTTGATAGTCCTCGCACGGCCAGCCCCCGTCACAGTTCTTTCCTCCATCCAAACCGAGTTGGACAATCTCCGAGCCGACCTTGATACTATTCCTGCTGCACCCACAGATGAGCCAGAGTCTGCACCTACTGCATTGGCTGATGATACAGTGCTTGATGCTCTATTTGGCGAGGACACTACACAGCCCGAGTCCACCCGTGCTTGTGGGAAGAGGCCCCTCTCCAGTCGCATTTCTGACACTACTGAGGAGGCCTGGGCAAAGAAGCGGGATCGCTAGCAAAATGAGCAGGATAGAAAAGCTTCTATAATGGATGAGGAGTTGCGCCAGCAGAGGGTGCGTGAGAGTGTTGCTGGGGCATCAAGTTTTGTGCCCGTTATAGAGGTTTCAACTGTTGTGAGGGATGATGTGAGCACCACTGATGGTGCAGTTAGACTAATGGACAGCACTACTGATGGTGATGTGATAAGTGATGTGGGCACTGCTGAGGGTGGCCCTAGTGTTGAACTAGCGGGCTCCGGGAAACCGGACCTACCCGCTTGTTGATAGTTCATCGGCGCTATGCGCCATAGGTTTGCTTCACCCAATCCATTACCTTTTACTATATTTTATGTGCAGTGGGGACAATTGCATTAATTTTTTTATTGGGGGAGGGGTAAATGGATTGTGAGTGATAAGGTGAAGTCTGAGTAACCCAACTCATAATCCTCTCTTGGGGTTTTCTTGCCCGTGTTCTTTTCCCCCAAGAGACTTCTTAATTTCTGTTGAACCGACATGTGTTACGATTGTATGTGTAGAAGCATGAGAAAGAATGAAGCATGATGGCATAAGCTTTTTGAAAAAATGATACCCGCCCAAAACTTGTGATGTGTGCTAAAATTTGTAGGCTAGAATAAGTTGAATATGTTGGCTCTGAGTATGACATGATAATGAA
>NW_006239007.1:1801389-1836843 GCF_000226075.1 Solanum tuberosum | reverse complement strand
AACTTGCCCGGTTAGTCCTGCTAAGACAATTTACTCTAGAGGCTAGGAATTGATCATAGGCCCTTGTTCTGATAAGTCCACTAATTGCCTAAAAAGAATCCAACCAGATGAAATAAATGCTCCCTTTGATCCAAATGCTTTGAGCCTAAATTAGACCATTTCTTTCTAAACCCCTAACTCACCTTCCCGTAATTTAGTGTTTTGCCCCTAGCCCCTCCTTGGACATGTGCACCTCGACTTAGGCCAAAAGCCTAAGTTGAGGGTGGCTAATGCAAAAAGTGACCTCAATTTTTGCCCTGATTCGACATCGGATATTGTGCACCTTAACCAATGGAAAATTCATAAGTTGAGGGTGGCTATGAAAGATGACACCGAAAGAAACATGGGTGTGAAAAGAGTTTGGTGTTGAAAAAGAGAAAAAGAAAAAGAAAATGAGAAACGGATATGACTTTGTGCCAAAGAAAATGAATAAAAGTGTTGAAAAATAAGGAAGAAGAAGAAAGTGAAAAATAAAGGGCTGCAAAGTCTAAAGTCACATCCATGTGCAAAGAAATAAGGGAAAGAGCTTAAAATGGAAGGATGTCAAAAATAGGTCAAGGAAGAGGTAAAAAAAGCCAATGTAATGTCAAGGAGGGCAGAAAGTCACTAAAAAGTACCCAAATGTACCACACCTGACCCTGAGCCTACGTTACAAGCTAAGAAAGTCCTATCGTGATCCTAACAACTAGTTTGGAGAGTCTAAGCAGTGAAAATAAGGGCAAGCCTATGGTATTGAGCACTAATTGTACTTGAAATTACTTCTGAGCGTGAGTGTTGAATGAATCCTTGTACTCAAAATCATATTAATTGTGTGAAAAAGGGATTTCGTTTGGAGTAACGGCACTAGTTACATTGTCGGAAAGTTGGTACCTTGGTGATAGTAGAACAGTGTATGTTGTGTATTGATTGGTCGATCTTTGTCATGTTTTGATCCGCACAAGTTAACTTGTTGAGTCTAAGAGAAAGATCTGCACTCAAAAAGAGAGTCGGGGTAGAGAGCCATGTGATTGCTTGTGCTTGGATTGCTTGCTTCTATACAAGTGTCGTTTAGAGTCTTAGTGTGTCACTTGAGGACAAACAACGAATTTAAGTTGAGGGTGTTGATATACCGTGAGTTTACGGTATTTTTAATACATTTCACTTAATAGTTGTGTGTGTCTAGGGTTATTTTGTATTAGTTTTTATATGTTTTCATCATGTTTGCAGGAAATAAGTTCAGATGCGGAAGTTCAGAGACACAACTGAAGAATGTGCAGAAAAGGGCATATACGGATCTGATTGACGGACCGTAGGTCCAATCACGTTCCGTAGATGGTGATCGTAGATGAACGGGCAAGGCTTGAAGGAGATCAGGGAATTCTTGACTAAGTGTGGAACCACAGTTGCAAACGACGGACCGTAGATCGACCTACGGGCCGTACTGTAATTCCGTCAAATCATTCAGAGAGGGGGTTCCATTACCTGATTTTCAAGATTCTAAGTATGGAGCTACGGAGGAGGATCCACAGACCGTAGATCAAACCACAGTCTGTACTATTGATCCGTCGATTGAGTCAGAGAGTGAAGATTTTGAAGTTGAAAATATTGCCTAAGTCCTGAGCCACGGAAAGGACCTACGGACCGTAGGTCAATCCACAGTCCGTAGGTCAGTGTCGTAGATTGAAACCGCGTCCTGAAATATTATTTCCTTATTTCGTTTCCTTTTTAGTTAGGACTTGTTTTTCTATATATATGGCATATAAACCTCGTTTTTAGGGGTGAGATTTTATTAGTTTTGTTCTAGTTCTTGGCTTTGGAGATTAACTTGCAACTTTAGCAATTCTTGATTTCCTAAGTTCGTTTTTGAAGATTTTTGACTTTGAAATTCAAGTTGAGATTCTGGGTTTATTCTTCTCATTATGTAAGTTCATGATTTCTTCATCTAAAAATATGAATTGTGTTCTTGCTAATATGAGTAACTAAATCCACAACTAGGGTTGTGGGATCCATGAGCAATTAACAACGTATGAATAGTCACTAAGTAATTCTTGAATAGTGTTATTACATGCATTGATAATTCTTTCGTTTAGAAGTCTTTTAACGGTGGCCAAAGTTAGAACTCGCCTTGTTATTACTTGCCGGACCAAGGAGGTCGTTAATAAGAAAAGAATTATCAACATAGATTTAGTGTGATACTATCTAATAGTCTAGTATCAATTGGTGTGAGGGTGAAAACTAAGCCATACGTTGATGCGATGTTTAATATGAGGTAAAGGTAAGGGTTAGTAAATTATACACACGTAGCCGGAAAAAGCTGCAAGGTGAAATTCTCTAGTTGTCGGACCAAGAAATTAGAGATACCTAACTTATCACTTTGCATGTAATACACTAGAAAAGGATTACTATTACTAGGATTACCGCATTATGAGCTTATGGGGAACACGTATACCCGAGTTTCCTTCTCATCTTGATAACACCTAAAGTTTAAATCTTGTTCACATAGTTTCTATTTTTTTCAGAAGTACATTGACTAAACACATATAATCGTGGATTAAAGTTAAGTCTAAACCATATTTCTCATGGGATCGACCCCAACCTACAAGTTGGGTTCTTTACTTGATAACGATCGCTTACGCTTCTTTAGGGAGGTGTAATTTGAGTGTATCATATAGTACCTCCAGACTCTCTTGGCAGTCTCTCCTTTTAAAAATAAGTGCTCCAAAGTTTCTCTTCTAGGCACAATGCAACTGGTACACAATTGAGAGAAATTGGGGTTCCAGTTAGCCATTACAGTAGATGCAGAGACTCTATTTGACCATACTCTCCACCCAAAAAATGAAACCTTGAAAGGAAGATCCTTCACCCAGATATATTTAAATATTTCATTTACTTCCTCTTTCTTCCTTAACAGATCCCAAGCAATCTTCACACCAAAATTTTCAGAGCTTGTTTTTGTCAACCAAGGTTTATCCCCTTGGTCAGTCAATATGGCATGACGCATGTATAATCTAACCTGGTTAATTATAGCTTCTGAAAGATGATTTTGCATCTTTACATAATCCCAACCAGTTTCTTTCAAGAAACATTCAAGATCTATCATAGGGTGACAAGTTTGCTCTTCACTATGCTAAAAATATAATGGACCTAACATGGTCAAATTGTCATGCAAAACTGAAGAAAACCCCCCCTTAGGCTCCCACCATAAAGATTGTTCAATACAATCTCTATTCTCCAGCATGTTCTTCCACACTTGAGTACCCCTCTCCATTGAACAAGTGTAGGAATCTGCTTCTTACAATACTTGTTCCACATAAAGTTTGAACATAGAGACTTTTGTGTTCTGAATTTTCACCAGAACTTTGCATACATGGCTTTTGAGATATCAAACATAGACCTAAACCTTAAACCACCTTCTTCTTTGATTAAACATACTTTCTTCCAAGCAACCTAATGTTTACTCCTCCATGTGACTTTATTACTTCAAAATAATTTAGCAAAAATCCCATGGAGTTCTTTTAAGACACAATTAGGAGGAACAATTGCAAAAAGCACATGAATGGGAACACTTTGTAATACACTAGTAATCAATTCCTCTTTATTTTCATATGATAGCATATTTCCTTTTCATGCTTGCAATTTTGACTTCACCCTTTGAATAAGCTCAGCATAGTTCTATTTTCTTTTTCTTGAATGAGTGATAGGGAAACCTAGTATTTTAAAGGGAACTGACCCCTTTTTATATCAGTACATTCTTCCACTAGTTATTTTATCTTTTGATGCAACATTATGATGTAGATAACAAAATTTTTATTCTTTTTCAATTTTTGACAAGATTGAATCTCATAATCCTGTAACAATGACACAATTTTATTCAAAGAATAAGCATTAGCTTATGCAAATATAATAGTGTTATCTGCATAATCAAGATAATTTGTTTTAGTGCTCCATTTTGGTAAATCATAACCCACATATTGGTCATCATCTAACAAAGAATTTAGAGATCTAGTCAAGACTTTAGATGACAGTATGAAAAGAGCAGGTTATAGTAGGGGTGGGCATGATATGGTATATACCGAATACCACACCGAAATCAAAAAATTTATACCGCAGTATGGATATTATGGTATTTGGTATGGTATTTGGAATGACTTTTAAATTTTTTTGGTATTCGATACGGTATTTGATATTTATAAAATAAATATCAAAATACCATATACCATATCGAAATTTTATAGTAATATATAAAATTAATCATTCACTAACATGTAGACTCTAACTTGACATAGTGGTATATGTCAAGTTAGAGTCTACATGTTAATTAGTGAATGATTTTGTGGTGTAAAATTATATAGCGCTATGCATAATTTTTTTTTGGTAAGTAAATTTATTTTATTTACCAAAGATCTTAACAAAATAAAACCAGCCAAAGAACATTTGAAGAATAGATGATCAATACCTGACAGAGTGGACATGTTACTTCATTTGTTAAGCCCCATTAAGCCAATCTGTCTTTGGTTAGTAGCCTCCTATTCAGTGCAATATACAGTATAAACAACCATTATGAGCTCCAAAGTTTGCCCATACCAACTTCCTCCATTCCACTCTATCCATACTACCCCTCGTATGCTGATAGACCTCCTTGATAGAGTATTTATCCATGGTAATCATATCATGTTCACTATAGCCAGCTTCCTAGAAATATTTGTGAACCTTCAAAATCATCTGGACCATCCAATATGCCTTCTTAACCTGCACGCCCCACACAGAGTTCTGTTTTCTATAATAACTATGCACCCATAGCACCCACAATTTGTCTTTTTTCTTGCATAAATTCCATAGTAGCTTCCCAAGAGAAGCTTTGTTCCAGGTATAGATATCTAGGAAGTTCAATCCTCCATTAGATTTGGGCCTGCATAAGTTATCCCAAGCAATTAGTGCTTTTTTTGATGCATCAACATTTCCTGACCACAGAAACTTCTTGCATATAGATTCAATTGCTTATATAATCTTCTTTGGCAAAGCAAACACTTGAGCCAAAAATATTTATATAGCATATAGAACATTTTTGACTAGTTGTGCTCTACCAGCATATGATAAGAATCTAGTAGTCCAGCTTGTGATCTTCCCAGTATTTTGTCAATGAGTGATTTGCACTGCACTATGGATACTCTTTTAGTGCTTAAAGGTACTCCAAGATATCTAAAATGTAGTTCCCCCTTAGCAAATTTCAGCTCCTACACTATATGTTCTTGATCATTCATCTTCACCCCTCCAAAGTATATACTACTCTTATCAACATTTTCCACCAATCCAGAGGCCTGGGAGAACATTTGAAAACAATCGTACATACATTTTACAGATTTAACATCCCCCTTACAGAATAGTAAAAGATCATCAACAAAGCTTAGTTGAATTATCTTTGGTTTTTGCATTTAGGATGATAGTGGAAAGTTGTATTGGTATGTAGTGTACTCTTGTGAGGTATTCCATGGCTAGAACAAATAGGAATGGTAATAGAGGTTTACCCTATCTAACCCCTTTCTTTGCCTTAAAAAGATTAGTTGCTTTTCCATTGATCATGATATAATAGGTAACAGTGGTAACACACTGCATTATCCACCTGACTACCACTACTGGAAATTTAAGCTCCCAAAGCATACTTTCCAAAAAACTCCATTCCAGTGAATCATATGCTTTCTTCATATCCATTTTCACCATACATCTTGTTGAGATGCCTTTCCTTCCATACCCCTTCACCAATTCATGGCTCAAAATGATTTTATCACTAATAGCTCTACCTGGAACAAAAGCTGATTGATTGTCATCTACAATTGAATTCATCACCTTCTGCAGCCTTCTAGTGATGACATTTGATATGATTTTGTATACTGTTGTGCAGCAAGAGATTGGTCTATATTCTCCAATTCTTGTGGGATGGTCCGCTTTGGGAATATAAGTAACAGATGTGCAATTTATAGGGGTATACATTATCCTTATCTCAAAAAACTTCAGCACTGCATTTGTGATTTCTTGGCCAGGCCTTTTTTAAGATATAGACATTAAACCCATCATATTCAGGAGCTTTCATATCATTGATATCCTTTTAGGCTAATTCTAATTCCTCTTTTATTATTACTGCTGCCAAATTCAATTGTTGATCTCTATCTAGAGTCTGACGATTTTTCATGATTGTGCATTAACACCGGGTAAATAGGAAGCTTCTCCAGTAGTTTCTTATAGAATGCCTTTACTTATCTTTCAATTTCTTCATGTGTATACATTATAGAGCCTTTTGCATTTGTGAGACTTCTTATAGTATTGTGAGCCACCCTATTCTTCATATATGCAAAAAATAGGTTGTGTTAGCATCTCCCAACTTCAACCATTGAACTCTAGACTTCTGTTTCATTATACTCTCTTCAAACATACTCCATTTTCCAATTGAACTTGAAACTTCTTTTCATGCTGCCTATTTATTGTTACATTAATGGGATCATTCATACTCTCTTGCACATGCTGCATCTTGTTCCTTATAACTTTAACTCTATCAGCCACTCCTCTGAACTCAATATTATTCAGGTGTTTGATCTCATTTTTCACTCTTTTGAGCTTTTGCCATACCTCCTTCATGTCACTAGTTTTTCTACCATTCCATACACCCTTGACTCTGTGGATAAACTCAGGATGATAAGCAATACAGTTAAAAAACATAAAAGCCCTGGGAGTAACATTTGCATCCTTTTTTTAGATCAATACTTAGTGGTGAATGATCAGAAGAAGCAGGAACCCTCACCAACACCTCTAGCTGAGGTAGTTGCAACATCCATTCAATATTTACCACTGCTCTGTCACTTTTACGCACGTATGCCCATTTGACCATGTGTAGGATCTACATGTTGACTTCAATTCAACCATCCCAGTGCCTAATAGAAACTCATTGAAATCTCTAATCTCACCCTCTTGTACCTGACTACCCTGGACTCTATCATCACCTGTTAAAATAGCATTGTAGTCTCCCATACATATCAAAGGCTCATTTACTCATGCACTCAATATAAGGTCTTCCCACAAGCTTTTCCTACTTTGGATGGTATGCAACCCATAAATGGCTACAAATAGAAATGTTAAACTCTAGCATTTCAATTTAACTCTGCCCTGCATATATTGCTCAGACTTACTTTGTATCACACATTCTATCAGTTGATGATTCCATAGCAACCAGATTCTCCCCTTTTTAGAGTATTCATAATTGTCTTCATACTTCCAGCCTGGTACTATCTTCTTTACTATTCTATTGGCCATGTTCCCTTTTATTTTATATTCCAAGACTGCTAGAATACTAACATTATTCTCCTTCACAAACAATTTTTGTTCCTTTTGTTTGTGAAGTTTATTCATTCCCTAATGTTCCAAGTGACTAACTGCATTAGTATAATCCCATGGATCCATAGTCTCTTCATGCTCTCCCCAACTAGTTGTTCATACTCATTTGTTATAGTCAGATCCTATTGTATGTGTTGTGTTCCTACTTCATTTTGTGTTGCTGCTTAATTCTTGACCTTTACCCAAGGATTTGATACCTCACTGATTAGCACCTCTTCGTATCTAGCCTCCTGCATTAGTTCCTCCTGTGTGCCCTCTTTTAATTTCCAACTTATTCCCCACTTGGTTTCTTGATCCATTTAGCCACCAACTTTGGTCCTGCTTTTGTTTTTCGTCCTTCCTTTGCCTGACATTTGTGCCCTATTTGCATACACTTAGGGCAGTACTCTGGAACCCATTCATATTGAACAGTTTGTTCAAAGGTTCTTCTATTTGGGTCCTCTACCTTAATTTTCTTAGGTAATTCCCTAGCCACATCCATTTCAATAAGTACTCGTGCATAAGAGATTTTATCAAACTTTGAAGTGAATTCATCTGCATAAAATGGAATCCCCAACCTACTACTTATCCTGCTAAGTGAATCCCCACTCCAACAATTTAGAGGTATGTTTGGATATTTTACCCAAATAGGCACAATTTGTAGTAATTCCTTATTAAAATCAAAATTCGTAGACCATGGTTTAATAATAATTAGTTTAGTATGCATCATATGAGGAACTGAGTATAAGAGCTCATTCCGATCATCCATGCTATTAAATCGCACTAGGAAATAGCTCTCATTATGATAGTACACCTTGGGCTTACTGACTGTGTTCACCTGAGTAGAAATATATCTCTGTACTGCAGCAATAGTTGGAGATTCTCCACCACATACAATATTTAACTTTAAATCTATGACTACTCAATTGTTATTGAAATGATTTTTTTGTGAAATTATTTAACAAAAGTAGTTGTTGATCTAATATGATTGAGATTTGTGCTTTTGAATTTCTCATATTCATGTTGATCATCGTATTGGTCTTAGAAGAATACTTGCTAAAGGACAAAGAGAATGCTTCTAACTTATTTGCTAAATAAATTGAATGGAGAGTTATAAATATATGTAAGTCAAAGTCAAACAAATTATGGTTACCGAATGCCATACCGTAAAATATCAAAATTGAAATTAAATATACTGAACTATACCAAGCTAAATTGGTATGGTAATGGTATAGTACTCTAGATACCGAATACCAAAGTTACGGTATCAAAATTTTTAAATATCGTACTATGCCCACCCCTAGGTGATAGAGGGTCCCCCTGTTTCACACCTCTAATAGAATGAAAGAATTCATGTGGTTTTCCATTAATTAAAGTTGAGTAACAATTATTAGCAAGTAATCTCCAAATCATGTCAAAAAAATTCTCAAAAAGCCCATCTTCCTGAACATTTCATAAGAAAGAACCAGGAAACTCTATCATAAGCCTTAGACATATCCAATTTAATGACCACATTAGACAGTTTACCTCTTTTTTTGATATCGAAAACAATCTCTTGTGTCAGCAAGATATTTTCTATGATACTTCTCCCTTTAACAAAACCAAACTGATTGTGAGAAACAAATTTAGGTAACAAAGCTTCCAACCTATCATGCACAACCCTATAAATGATGGAATAATCTATTTCTTAGGCAGTAAGACCAAGTCAGTATAAGTAATTGACTTATGGAGAGTATTACCATATAAAAAGTCTATAACCATCCTTAGGATATCATTACCTACTATCTCCCAACATGTTTGATAAAATCTACCAGTTAAACCATCTGGCCACTTGCAATGTCCCAATTTAGATTGAAAATGGAATGTTTGACTTCATCCAAGGTTGTTCGCAAAGATCAACACTTTCTTTCTCATTTATAAAAGAAAGGATGTTTCTCAGCAAGGAGAAATCAGTAGCATCCCTTTCTTGAAAGAATTATTTTTTGTAAAAGTTCACAGCCTCTTCAACTATATCTCGTACCTCATCTAACCATGCACCTTGAGCATTTTGAATTCTCTGTATCTGAAGTTTTCTTCTCTTACCTTTCACAATAATGCGAAAGAACCTAGTGTTTTTATCACCACTCTTAAGCCAGTCGTATCCAATCTTTTGTTGTCAAAAAATCTCTTCAAACTGCAAGTATCTCTTATATTCAGCATGTGCTCTCTATAATACTTCTTGTTCTCAGCATTTAGGTATTCTTCAAATAACTTCTCCTTAATCTTAACAATGTCCTCCCTAACGGTGACCAGCTTGAAAAAAATCTCCATAAGTGTTTCTGCTCCATTTTGTTAATGCAACTTTAACTCTTTTGATATCATCTTTAAAATCAAACCAAGAATTTTGGGAACCGTTGACAGACCAATTCTGTTTAACAACCTCAAGAACTTGAGGAACCTAAATGGTATCCTACAATTAATCTCTCCAATCTTTCATGTGTCACGCCCCGAGTCTACACCTTGTACGTGACCGGCACTCTAGAACCATTGTTGGTCCCCAAGCGAACCCTTGACCTAACTCATTACTTAGCAAAAGACTTATTCAACAACATAGGAACTCAAGATGCAATTATTAACTCATAAGATCTCATTAATAAAAATAGTTTAGCTAAAAAATGTCTGAAATAATCAAATTAACATAAGTGTTCAACTCAAAGTCTTTGAAATGTGAACAAAGGAAACGGGAAAAAGACTCCTCAACTATTACTGAAAATGAAGCCTCTAAATACTATGATAGACGTCGGAACAAGACCCACAACATCTAACAAGACTAAAAATGTAAATGTGGGGCCCTTCGGAAAGTAAGGAGGCTCACTAAAGCTAATTGGGATGCAAATGGTATCAACGAAGCGCTTGTTGATGACCCTGAACACATGTATCTGCATCATGAAAAGATGCAGGTCGAATGACATCAGTACATTGAATGTACGAGCATGTAAGGAGAAAACTGAACATATGGATATATAGTTGAACTGGTAGAAAAGGGGAAATCATACTTATCTAAACTCAACTCAACTCAATATGAAAGCAATAATACAAGATGAAATATGTACAAATCTTTTAAAACAGTGTATAAAAACTCCAAATGTATATATAATACAATAATAAACTCTTTACTCTTATTTGGGAGATTCTCTAACTGACAGCCATCACTATGAGCTACGTGATGATACAACGTCTCACCCACGCTGTCAGACCTGTCATATACCCTACTGGGGTATAGAAGATCCTCAACTAAGTGGATTCACTAAGCTATGCTTAAAATCTGTAAGAAATCATCTTAAAAGTATAATCCTTTTCCCATGTTGGCATACATGGTTTATGAGGATTTTAAGTTGTCTGAACTAATCCTCATATCAGTGCTCAATACTACGACCAATAATATATAACTCATGCTCATATGTTTAAAACATAACTCTTTCTCAATTCGAGATAATTACACAAAAGATTCTCTTAAAAGAGATAATGCTTAAAAACTCCTCATAACTCATTTAGAAATCGGTGTTTCTCTCTTTTAAATGTAAAAGTATTACATACTTAGGAATATCTAGTTCCCTTATACTCATTTTGAAACATGAAAGATAACTCTCCTCATTATCATACTCATTTACTCAAGTCTTAATTCAAGTTTCAGAAGACAGTAAAAGACTTTTCAAAATGACTCAAAAGATTTCTCGAACTTTACTCTTAATCTTTACTTTAATTTGAAATGAAGATTTAAGAGCTATGATTAGGATATATATGATCTCTCAATGATTAATGAAGAATTTAAAAGTAATTATTAAGAAGAGAATGAAGACATGATTCGAAAGGACACATAAGGAATGAAAGACGGAAGAGAAATGGAGGCAGGCGACCCTGGCGCAGGATGCCAGCTTCTAAACAACTGGATCCCCTTTTGGGTGCACTACAGGCGCAGGGCTTCATCTAGCATGGCGCCTTTATGGCTCGCCTCCCCACCCTGTGCCTAGAAAAGCCGACAAATTTTCCTATTCTTTTTCAAGCCTTATCTCATCTAGAATCAAATTATTTCCTTCAAATTCTCTTAGATTCATATACCAAACACCATTTCAATGAAAACCCACACAAAATCCATCAAGAAAAATACTCATTCGCAAGACCCTCACCTCAAGAACTCAACAAGACATCAGTATTAAATAATGAAGCAAAAACCTCAAGAACTTCTCAAGAATTCAAATCAACCAACTTAAATTATGAATCCATGGATGAATTTACATGATTGGCGTGAAGGTTCACAAACCCAATATTATGAATGCTTACATACCTCGAAGAACACTTGTTCTTGGTGAAGTCGTTAAGTTCTTGAAAGAATGCTTGAATTTTTTCTCTTTTCTCCTCTTGAACTTCTCTCTAAAAACCCTACGCTCTTTTGGAATGTCTAAAATTGACTTAGTCTGATTAGACTCCATAACTTGGGGGTAAAATGTTGGTAGGCCTTTAGGGGTAAGGAAAGGACCAAAATACCTTTTCTTAAAACGGATGAAATGCCTCAACCAGAGAGGTTGCACTCAAACGGGCATAACTCCCTCATCTGAACTTAGAATTAAGCAAACTCGGCGGCATTGGAAAGAGGAATCAAAGACCTTCAATTTGATATCTCATGGACCACCTAACTTATTATTTATTGAAAGTTATGGTCGTTTAAAGTTGATCCAAAACTTAAAACAGGCCAAAGTTCAAGGTGTTACCATATCTCCCCCTTGGGATCATTCGCCCTTGAAAGAGCTCACACTAAGTAGAACGAGGGTGGAAAAGCATCTAACAACCCAAACCCAAACGCACAACATGCAATTCACATAACTTTGCATATTAACTTAAAGAGTACCTTACAAAGGATTAGTACCTTGATATGGAAATTCTCCAGAAGGGTAAAGATGTGGGTATCTCTTATTCATATCCTCCTCAGCCTCCCAAGTCATGACTTCCTCCACAAATTGATTTCTCCATAAGACCTTGACTGGTGCAACCTCCTTGGTTCTCAACTTGCAAACCTGAGGATCCAGAATCTGAATGTGCTCTTCCTCATAAGATAGGTTGTCCTTGATACTAATACTTTCAGTAGGCACTACAAGTAAGAGATCGCCCATACACTTCTTCAACATGGAAATGTGAAATACCTGATGGATTGCTGCTAACTCTGACGGTAGCTCTAACTTATAAGCTACATTGCCAATTCTCTTGGAGATTCTATAAGGACCAATATATCAGGGACTAAGTTTTACCTTTTTTCCAAATCTCATAACACCTTTCATGGGTGAAACCTTCAAGTAAACCAGTCATCCACCTCAAACTCTAAGTCTCTTCTCCTAACATCTGTATAGGTTTTCTGAAGACTTTGCGATGTTCTTAGCCTTTCTTGAATAATCTTCACCTTCTCCATGGATTGATGAACCAAGTCTGGCCCTATCAAACCAGCCTCACTAACCTCAAACCAACCAATAGGTGATCTACATATCCTACCATAAAAAGCCTTATAAAGAGCCATCTGGATGCTAGACTGATAGCTATTATTATAAGCAAACTCTATGAGAGGTAAGTGATCATCCCAATTACCTTTGAAATCGATCATATAATCCCTTAACATATCCTCTAAAGTCTAAATAATACGCTCTGCTTGACCATCAATTTGAGGATGGAAAGCAGTACTCAAATTTACTTTCGAACCCAAACCTTTCTTAAAAGACTTCTAAATTTATGTGGTGAATTGTGCACCTCTATCTGAAATGATTGACACGGGAACTCCATGAAGTCGGGCTATCTCTTGAATATACAATCTGGCATAATCCTCAAAAGAATTGGTAGTTTTTACCGGTAAGAAATGGCATGATTTAGTCATCCTATCTACAATCACCCAAATCAAATCATGTTGCCTGCGAAATCGCGGCAAACTAGTAATGAAATTCATATTGATCATCTCCTACTTCCATTCTGGAATATCTTTATTCTGAGCCACACCACCGGTCATCTGGTGCTCTACGTTGATTTATTGGAAAATTGGGCACTTGGCAACAAAATCTATAATATAACTCTTCATACTACTCCACTAATAGACTTCACTCAAGTCACGGTACATCTTTGTGGAACCGGGATGGATTGAATATTTGGAACTATGATCTTCCTCTATGATCTTCTCTTGGAGTTCATCCACATTTGGTACACACAATCTACCTTCATACCTCAACACACCATCTCCCCCTTATTGAAAAGCCATAACTTTATGCTACTGAACATTTGTCTTCAATTAAAGCAAAACAGGGTCTTGGTCTTGTTTCTCCTTCACTTTAGACACTATTGATTATTCAGCCGCATTCATCACTACCACTCCACCTTCATTGGGATCCGACAACGGGACTCCCAATTGTGCAAGTCTGTGCATATCTTTGTCTTATTCTTTCTTGCTTTCCTCAACATAAGCAATACTCCCATAGACAACTTACTCAAAGCATCAGCAACAACATTAGCCTAACTTGGGTGATAGAGGATAATCATGTCGTAATCCTTGAGTAACTCTAACCACCTCCTTTGTCAGAGATTAAGCTTTTTCTGACTTAAAACATACTGAAGACTCTTGTGATTGGTGAACACCTTTACATGAACACCATATAGATAGTAACGCTATATTTACAAAGCAAATACTACCGCAACCAACTCAAGCTAATGAGTTGAGTAATTATTCTCGTGAATATTAAGCTATCTAGAGGCATAGGCTATAATGTTACCATTCTGCATCAATACACAACCAAGTCCAACTCTAGACGCATCATAATACACAACAAAGCCTTGTGTATCCTCCAGTAGGGTCAACATTGGGCAGTAGTTAACCGGGTTTTTAGTTCCTTAAAGCTTTTCTCACAAGCTTCAAACTATTGAAACTTTACTATCTTCTGAGTCAACTTTGTCAAGGGTGGTGAAAGAGATGAAAACCCCTCGACAAACCTCATATAATACCAAGCCAATCCCAAGAAACTTCTTATATTAGTTGGAGATGTGGGTATGGGCCAGTTCTGCACTACTTCAATCTTTTGAGTGTCAACTTGAATCCCTTTTCCAGATACAATGTGGCCTAAGAATGTCACAGACTTAAGCCGAAACTCACACTTGGAAAATGTAGCATACAACTCTCTATCCCTAAGAGTTTGGAGGACTATTCTGAGATGATTAGCATGATCCTCCTCACTCCTCGAATAGATCAGGATGTCATCAATAAACGCAATAACAATTATGTCTTCTTAAGGTCCATGAATGTTGAAAAAGCATTAGTCAAGCCATAAGACATAACAAGAAACTCATAGTGACCATAACAGGTCCTGAATGTTGTCTCTAGGATGTCAGTTTCTCTTACTCTCAACTGATGATAGCCATATCTGAGGTCTATCTTAGAAAAACAAGTGGTACCCTGAAGTTGATCAAATAGATCATCAATTCTCGGAAAGGGATACTTATTCTTTATGGTGACATTATTCAACTGGCGGTAATCAATACACATCCTAAGAGAACCATCTTTCTTCTTCACAAATAAGACTGGAGCACCCCAAGGTGAGACACTAGGCCGAATAAAACCTTTATCAAGATCTTTCAACTGCTCCTTTAACTTAGCTGGAACCATTCTATATGGCAGAATAGAGGTAGGTCGAGTATCAGGAGGAATGTCTATGCTGAAGTTTATTTCTCTCTTAGGAGGTACTCCGGAAGATCATCTCGAAAGACCTATGAAAACTCACTCACAACTGAAACTTAATTAATATGTGGTGTCTCAACACTAGAGTCATTAACTCGAACTAAGTGATAGATGCACCCCTTAGAGACTAACTTTTTGGCCTTAAGATATGAAATAAAATTACCCATAGGCATTGTTGATCTACTCCACTCTACAACTGGCTCATTAGAAAACTGAAACTTAACTACTCGAGTTTTACAATAAACTGAGGCATAACAAGCATGAAGCCAATCCATACCTAGAATAACATCAAAGTACACCATGTATAGTTCGACTAAGTCAGCCATGGTGTCCTTGTGATTGACAGAGATGACATAATCACGATAAACTCTCTCAGCAAGAAGAGACTCACCAACATGTATGGAAACACTAAAGGACTTAGGAAGTCATTCGGGAAGAATATTGAACCTCATAGCAATATACAAAGTCACTAAAGATAAACTTGCTCCTAGATCAAGTAATGCATATATATCAAAAGTAAAGACTTTGATCATACCAGTGACAACATATGGTGAATTCTCTTGCTCTTGGATACTGGTGATAGCATACAGATGGTTTGCTTCTCCGCATGTCCCTGAAATAGCTCCTTTAGTTGCAACTCTATCTGTCGGAGCCGCTGAAGAACATTGGGCTCTATTACCCTTATTACCATTACTTTGCCTATTCTTAGGGCATTCTCTCATGAAATGACCTGGCTGACCACACTTGAAACAGCCGGTGGAGCCATCATGACACGCCCTTGGGTGGTTTCTGCCACACTTCGCACATGTAGGGGTCCAGTTGGCCCCTTGTACCACAGTTCCCTGAGATTGAGTAGATCGAGCTCTGAAGTTCTGTGAATTCTGATTCTTGAACTCACCTCTGTTCTTTGGTGCAGGTCTACTAGAAAATGACGGTGCCGACCAAGTTGGCCTTTGCTGAAAAGATGACCGGTTTGCATTCCTGGTTTTCTGTTGTCCGAACGCATTACATGTTATCTTTTCCCTCTTGTTATGGAACTCCTCCCTATCCTTCAACTTATCTTCCTAAATCTCTTGCACATAGATCATAAGCCTTTCTATGTCCATGTTTCCTATAAACATAACATCCTTACCCTCTTTGCTTCACAAACGGGATAGCCCAAACATAAATAGACTCATTATGCTTTTCATATCAACTACCATCTCCGGAGTATAACAAGACAACTGAGTGAACTTGAGGTTGTACTCATGCACACTCATGGACTCCTATTTAAGAGTGAGAAATTCTCTTACCTTTGCCTCTCTTAGCTCATAGGGAAAGAAGCACCCTAGGAAAGCACTTTCAAACACAGTCCATCTCACTATTGGTGCCCCTTCAACCCTGCTCTTTTTCCATTGGTCATATCAAATCCTAGCAACACCCTTGAGTTAGTATGCAACTAATTCCACCCGCTCAGCGTCAGCAACAGTCATAACCTCAAATACCTTCTGCAGCTCCTCCACAAAGTTCTCCGCATCCTCAATGACATTTTACCCTATTAATTCTGGGGATTCATCCTCAAAAACTCACGGATCCGGGAAGTATCAGCCACATCCTGACGAACCACTATTTGTTGTCTAGCTTGATTGGCCACAACTCGACTCAACATCCGGATAGCATCCCAGAACTCAACATTAGTGACCTATCCCTGAGGGGTTGCACTTCTGGTGCATTAGGAACCCCTTGATATTGGGGATCAACATTTCTCCTAGAAGGTAGACCTCGAACAACTCTTCGTAGAGGCATGATCTGAAAAGATATGCCCAAGCACGAATTAGAAAGGAACTTTTATAGAGTTGAACTCTATCGCACAAAAAAGAGTAAGAAGGAAGGGAAATGTTTCCTAAATGACGTAGCCTCCTAATTATAGATGTGGTGCGCTTTACACCGATAACAACAACTCTAAAGACACGGCTTCATAGACACCCTAGGACTCTTGAACTCTGTGATCTAATAACAAGTTTGTCACGCCCCAAATTTTTACCATGGACGTGGCCGACACTCGAGAACCATTGCTGGTCCCCAATGAATCATTGGCCTGGCTCATTACTCAGCGAAAGACTTATTCAACAACATAGAAACTTAAGATACAAATATTAACTCATAAGATATCATTGATAAAAATAGTTTAGCTCAAAACTATCTGAAATACTCAAATAAACATAAGTGATCAACTCAAAGTCTTTAAAGCATCAACAAAGCAAATGGGCAAAAGACTCCTCAACTACTACTGTCTATGAAACCTCTAATACTATGATAGACATCGGGACAAGACCCACGACATCTTAACAAGACTGAAAATGTAAATGTGGGACCCTCTGAAAAGAAATGAGGCTCACCAAAGATAACTGGGATGCAAATGGTAACAACGAAGCGTCTGTTGATGACCCTGAACACCTGTATCTGCATCATGAAAAGATGCAGGTCTAATGACGTCAGTACATTGAATGTGTGAGCATGTAAGGGGAAAACTGAACATATGGATATATAAATAAACTAATAGAAAAGGGGAAATCATACTTATCTCAACTCAACTCAATATGAAAGCAATAATAAAAGATGAAATATGCATAAATCTTTTAAAACAATAGATAATAACTCCAAATGTATATCTAATACAATAATAAACTCTTTACTCTTTTTTGGGAGATTCTCTAACTGATAGCCGTCACTATGAGTTATGTGATGATACAACGTCTCACCCACGCTGCCAGAACTTTCCTATACCTTGCTGGAGTATAGAACATCCTCAACTAAGTTGATCCACTAAGCTATGCTTATAAGCAATAAGAAATCATCTAAAAAGTATAATCCTTTACCCATGTTGGCATATATGGTTTATGAGGATTTTAAGTTGTCTGAACTAATCCTCATATCGGTGCTCAATACTACGACCAATAATATATAACTCATGCTCATATGTTTAAAACATAACTCTTTCTCAATTCGAGATAATTACACAAAAGATTCTCTTAAAAGAGATAATGCTTAAAAACTCCTCATAACTCATTTAGAAATCGGTGTTTCTCTCTTTTAAATGTAAAAGTATTACATACTTAGGAATATCTAGTTCCCTTATACTCATTTTAAAACATGAAAGATAACTCTCCTCATTATCATACTCATTTACTCAAGTCTTAATTCAAGTTTCAGAAGACAGTAAAAGACTTTTCAAAATGACTCAAAAGGTTTCTCGAACTTTACTCTTAATCTTTACTTTAATATGAAATGAAGATTTAAGAGCTATTATTAGGATATATAGTATCTCGCAATGATTAATGAATACTTCAAGAGTTATTATTAAGAAGAGAACAAAGACATGATTCGAAAGGACACATAAGGAATGAAAGACAGAAGAGAAATAGAGGCAGGTGACTCTGGCGCAGGGCGCCAACCCCTAAACAACTGGAGCCCTTTTTGGGCGCACTGCAGGCGCAGGGCGCCACCCCCCATGGCGCCTCAGTGGCACACCGCCCCAGCCTGTGTGCAGAAAACCCGACGAATTTTTCTATTCTCTTTCAAGCCCTATCTCATCTAGAATCAAATGATTTCCTTCAAATTCTATTAGATTCATAAACCAAACACCATTTCAATTAAAACCACACAAAATCCATCAAGAACAATACTCATTCGCATGACCCTCACCTTAAGAACTCAACAAGACTCCATTATTAAAGAATGAAGCAAAAACCTCAAGAACTTCTCAAGAATTTAAATCAACCAACTTAAATTATGATTCCATGGATAAATTTACATGATTGGCATGAGGGTAAAAAAACCCAACACTATGAAAGCTGACACCTCGAAGAACACTTGTTCTTGGTAAAATTTTCAAGTTCTTGAAAGAATGCTTGAGTTTTTTCTCTTTTCTCTTCTTGAACTTCTCTCTAAAAACCCTACGCTCTTTTGGAATGTCTAAAATTGACTTAGTCTGATTAGTCCCCTTAACTTGGGTGGGTAAAACGTTGGTAGGCCTTTATGGGTAAGGAAAAGACGAAAATAACCTTCCTTAAAATGGATCAAATGCCTTAACTAGAAAGGCTGCACTAAAACAGGCATAACTCCCTTATCCAAACTCGGAATTTAGCAAACTTGGTGACGTTGGAAAGATGACTCAAAGTGTAAAGACCAATTCCTGTCATTATAGAAAAGCCAATGGGGAAAGAATTGGGGCTAGAAAACTTTTGAGTAGTGACTTGAAATCTGGTAATGAATTATATATTTAATCACAAATTTGATTACATGAGTGGATAGCTAAGACGTTAAGGAACTCGTACGACTTTACAAAATCAAATTCGAGTGAGTAGAACTCTTGAAACTAATCTTGGCGTGAAAGGGTAGTTTTTGAACGTCATGGGTTGAAGGTGTGTTGTGAAATAAGGGTTTGGAACTCCAATTCTGAGGTTCTATCTCCGTGTAAGCCGTTGTAGCGGGGTGGGGTCTGCCGTAGCGGCTCAGTCGTGAATTAAGTCGAGGAAAAACCCTAAAAATGTTATTATTCTACAATTTTCATTCTTGAGAGCTAATAGACAAACTAGGGCAAGTTCTTGATAGTTTTCCACCTCTTCTAGAGCTAAAGGTAAGGATTGTATTCCCCTAATCCATTTTTTGATCCGTGGAACTTAGATTCATGGGTGATTATCATTGGGGGAGGGTTTTGACCTGAAACTACTAGTGGAGAAAGCCTTAAGTTGTGTATTGAGATCTTGGGTTTGGCCTAGGGTTGATGATTTTCATTGTAATCCGGGTAATTAGGCATCGTTTATTGATCCTTGCATTAATTTGTTCTTTTTAGAGCACGAACAAGCAGAAAGAATCCGAAGAGGGAAGATTGAAGTGCCTTAGGGGGATTAAAGCTTGATTTCGAGGTAGGTGATAGTTTGATTTCATGTTTGTGTGATGTATGTTAGTAATTGCTTCATTGTAATGCATGTATGTATGTGAATAAGGTATTGTTGATCAAACCTAATGAAATGAGTATGTGATTCGACACTTGATTGTATGATTATGAGTATGTACATTATGATTGTGATTTTAGTTGTGTTGAATGGATCGGGTGTCACGTTCCAACACACTAGTTGGGATCGGGTGTCACGTTCTGACACTTATATTGGAGCGGGTGTCACGTTCCGACACACTAATTGGGATCGGGTGTCACTCTCCAGCACACTAACAGTTTGGGTATGGGTTCCGTGAAAGGACCATTGAATTGTCATATCTACTAATTATTAAGAATGTGTAATCGTACAGTGCTCCTGAAATGATAACCAATGTGTATATATGTTTTGTACATGTTATGTTTACTATGTTGTGACTGTTTATGTATGTTTCACTTACTGGAATAGCCGTGTGATCCTACCAGTACACGTGGTTATGTACTGATACTGCACTTGCTCATTCTTTGTTGAGTACATGACATCTTCAGGCAGCTACTGATAGACCTCAGCTAGGAGATAAGTGATCGAAACCGAATTCAAGGGTGAGCCAGTTCTCCCAGGCTTCCATGAGTTCTCATTCTATTTAGTCAACTATCTTTGAACTTAGACTAGTACTTTAGATATGCTTTGTTTAGTTTCGGAGTTGTACCCCTTGTTCTTAGACTTGTCGTTAGTAGAGTTTTGGTACATTGACTTTCAGGTTTTAGGCGTTGTTTGCCGCAACTGTTTTGTTAGACTTCTGGAGTATATGGAAACTCCCTATGTTTCTTAGACCTTTAAACATGCTTCTGTATCTTTAAATGTCTTAATTTTCATTAATTTGGTTAGATGAGTTGTAATAATAGTTCTCCCACCAGAGGGTTAGTGTGGGTGCCAATCACGACGGTCTGGGTCATGAAAAAGTTGGTATCAGAGCCCTAAGTTCGTTGAACTTGGTGTACCAAAACGAGTTTAGTAGAGTCTTGCGGAACGGTACGGAGACGTCTGTACTTTACTTCGAGAGGCTTAGGACTTTAGGAAATCTCTATGTTCTCTTGTCTCTTTTCGTGCTATAACTTGATTCCAATTGGTATCTGGTGATCCAAATTGGTATCTAATCTCCTTCACGCTTCTGTCCACAGATGGTTAACACTTGTTTCAATGGTGTCAGGCCCGTAACTCCCGTCAATGATCCAGCTGAGGAGTCTGCAGCAAGGGGTTGTGGTCGAAATAGGGGTAGAGGAAGAAGGGTAGAGGCCAAGGAAGGGTAGCACCCACTATGGTGCAGCCCCGGTTGAGAATGCTCCTAGAAATGATGTTCCTTTTGCGCATCACGAAGAGGTAGAGGAAAATGTGGAGGTTGAGAATGAGGAGGAGGTACATGCTGAAACTACAGGTATTCCTCCCTTAGACCCAGTGTTAGCTCAACAGATTACGACTTTTCTGAAAGGATTGGTTGGTCCTGGAGTTCTTCCCACAGTTCAAGCAACTCAAATTCCTGCCAACACCCATATTGTTGTTACAGTTCCCAAGGTGGGTGGAACTGTAGGCACTGATGCCTTTTCTGTCCCCTATTGGGTCTTATGATGATTGGTAATGAGCATGAAATGTTGACTAAGTTTCTGAAATTGAAGTCGCCTGTGTTCCATGGTTCTGAGAGTGAGGACACCTATGAGTTCATCTTGGATTGTTATGAGAGGGTTCATAAGTTGGGTATTGTCCATCAGCATGGAATAGAGTATGTGACTTTCCAACTTCAGGGGGAGGTTAAGCAGTGGTGAAGAGCTTATGTGGAATGCAGATCGTCAGCTTTACCCCCACTCTCTTGGACAAAGTTGTATGCTCTATTTCTGGAAAAGTATGTGCCTCGGACTTTAAGAGATCGCAAGAAGGATGAGTTCATGGCATTGGAGCAGGGTGGTATGTTTGTACCTGCTTATGAGGCTAAGTTTCATGCTTTGTCTAGATATGCTACACAATTAGTAACTACTGAGGAGGAGAGGATTCGTTTATTTGTCAAAGGATTGAACCCTGAACTTTAGGTATTGTCTTTTCACATGACTTATGTGGGAAAGAGCTTTAATGAGGTGACCGACTTTGTGAAGAAAGTAGAGGGAGTTAGACGTGATGGGTAGGCTATGGCTTTTGCTAAGAAAGTCAAGAGCACAGGTAACTTTCAGGGTTCTTACTCCAGAGGTTCAGGTAGGCCGACGCTTGCAGCCCGGCCAATTCAGTCCTCCATGCGCTACAGTTAGTTACTCGGGAACTCCACAATAGATTTTTATTCAAGATAGACAGGGAGCTGCGTCTTCGGTTAGCGATAAACTGTCTTTTGATTGTACTTTCTATCATTATGGGGAACCTAGGTACATGAGGAGAGATTGTCCCCAACCGCGCATGTTGGATGCCGCGCAGCAGCAGACTAGGGCAATGGTACCCGCGTGCAACGGTAATAATGGTAGAGGACGTTCACAAATGGGCGAGGAGGAAATCAGCGAGGTCGTGGAGATTGGGATAATGGTAAAGCAGGCAGAGGAGCAGCGCAGGCAAGAAAGTTGTCCGTCAAGATGAGAGGGATCAGTTTTATGCCTTTCCAGGAAAGACCGGGGTGGAGACATCTGACGCAATGATCACAGGTACTATTCTTGTCTGGGACCGGATGGCTAATGTGTTGTTTAATCCGAGTTCTACTTTCCCCTACATGTCATTTCAGTTTGCCTTGGGATTTGATGCGGTTTGTGATGTACTTTATGCCCCCATCTATGTTTCTACCCCAGTTGGAGAGTCTGTCACAGTCACCCATGTTTATCGCGCTTGTTCTATTATGTTTACGGGATTCCAAACTTGGGTTGATTTGGTTATTTTGGATGTGACTAACTTTGATATAAACTTAGGCATAACTTGGTTGTCCTCCTATTATGTTGTGTTAAATTTTAATACTAAGTCTTTGACTCTAGAGATCCCTGGTAGGGAAAAGTTAGAGTGGAAAGGGGTGTACAAGTCTAAGCCATCTAATGTCATATCCTACATTTGGGCAAGGAAACTGGTGGGGCAGGGGTGTTTGGCATATTTAACTCATATGTGGGATGTTGAGGTTGAGTCTCCCTCTATTGAGTCTATTCATGTTGTGTCAAAATTTAGAGAAGTGTTTCCTACCGATTTGTCTGGTATGCCTGCGGATAAATATATAGATTTCTGCATTGATTTAGAACCTGGTACCCGCCCCATCTCCATTCCTCCTTATCGCATGGCTCCGGCTGAGTTAAGAGAGCTTAAGGCTCAAATTCAGGAACTTCTTGATAAAGGTTTCATTCGTCCTAGTGCTTTCCCGTGGGGTGCTCCTGTTTTGTTTGTTAAGAAAAATGATGGTAGTAAGAGGATGTGCATAGACTACCGGCAGTTGAATAGGGTCACCATTCGAAATAAGTATATGTTGCCTCAGATAGATGATGTTTTTGAGCAGTTGCAAGGTGCATCAATTTTTTCTAAGATTGATCTAAGGTATGGTTACCATCAGTTAACGATTAGGCCTGAGGATGTGCCAAAGACCGCGTTCAGGACCCGCTATGGGCACTATGAGTTTCTAGTGATGTTGTTTGGGTTGACAAATACGCCTGTAGCTTTCATGAGTTTGATGTATGGTGTGTTCAAACCATTCCTAGATTCGTTTGTTATTGTTTTCACTGATGACATTTTGGTTTATTCAAAGACTAAGGAAGAGTATGTCGACCATCTTCATATTGTTCTGGGTGTTCTTGGGAGACAAAAATTGTATGCTAAATGAGTTCTGGTTGACTTCAATTGCCTTTTTGGGGCATGTAGTTTCAAGGGAAGGGGGGTAATGGTAGATCCCCAAAATATTGAAGCGGTTAAGAATTGGGTCCGGCCTACCTCTGTGACTAAAGTTAGGAGTTTTGTGGGTCTCGCTATCTATTATCGTAGGTTCGTGAAAAAATTTGCTTCTATCGCCACGTATTTGACAAGGTTAACCAAAAAGGAGGTACCTTTCAAGTGGACTGAAAAATGTGAAGAGAGCTTTCAAAAGCTCAAGACTCTCTTGACCACTGCACCTATTCTGGCACTACTGGTGGAAGGTAAAGATTCCATTGTTTATTGTGATCCTTCACATTCGGGTTAGGGTGTTGTGTTGATGCAGGATAAGAATGTCATAGCTTATGCATTGCGGCAGTTGAAAGTACATGAGAGGAATTACTCGACGCAAGATTTGGAGTTGACAGCGGTAGTGTTTGCTCTTAAGATCTGGCGGCATTACCTCTATGGTGTCAAGTGTAAGGTATTTACTGATCATCATAGTCTGCAACATGTATTCACTCAAAAGGACCTAAATTTGAGACAATGAAAGTGGATGAAGTTACTTAATGATTATGATGTCACCATACAATATCATTCGGGTAAGGCTAACGTGGTGGTAGACGCTTTAAGCCGAAAGGTGATAAGTATGGGTAGTCTAGCTTGTTTGGGTGTATCGAAGTGACCTTTGGCCAAAGAGATTCAGACCCTGGAATCTAAGTTCATACAGTTAGGCATCTCAGAGAAAGGTGGATGTTAGCTAGCATTGAGGTTAGACTAACGTTCATTGAGGAGATCGAGGCCAAACAGCTTGAGGATGAGAATCTGAATGAGCTTAGAAAGAAGACAGTGTCTGGTAAGGCACAAGATATGGTTCTTGAAGCGAAAGGTATGCTTAGTTTTAAGGGGAGAATTTGTGTTCCCCGAGTGGATAACTTGATTCAAAAAATGTTAGCAGAATCCCATGGTTCACTATATTTCATTCATTCGGATATGACCAAGATGTATCGAGATTTGAAGCGACTTTATTGGTGGCCTGGCATGAAGAAGGACATAGCTGAGCTTGTGGCTAAGTGCCAAAACTGTCAGCAGGTAAAGTATGAGCATCAAAGGCCTGCAGAGTTGCTTCAGAGAATGTCAATTCCGAAATGGAAGTAGGAAATGATAGCTATAGATTTTGTGGTTGGTCTCCCCAAGACCTTGGGGAAGTTTGATTTCATTTGGGTAAGTCAGAGTAGTCTATAATGCTCAGCAGTTGACTAAAGTTTATGTGAAAGAGATAGTGAGACTGTATGGGGTGTCCATTTCTATCATCTCATATTGTGGTACGCAGTTCACATCCAAGTTTTGGAAAAAATTGCATGATGAGTTGGGCACTCAACTCACTTTTGGTACAATTTTCCATCCACAGACGGACGGACAGACAGTCAGAGAGGACAATTCAAGTGTTAGAGGACATGTTGAGAGCATGTGTGATTGACTTTGGAGGGCATTGGGATAAGTTCCTACCGTTATGTGAGTTCTTCTACAATAATAGTCTCGAAATTCTGTTTACATTCCTACTCTATTCAAATAAAGAGAAACGTCGTGGTGACTCAACAAATGAACAATTAACTCAATTTTAAAAGCAAACAAATTTTAAAGGAATCGCCACCTAATTTTAGGAAAAACTAGGAAACCAATTAAATGATCTACGAAACCAATAGATTATAGGTAAGGATTCAAGTAATTTCGAAGGAAAGGTGTTAGGCATCCTTCGAAATCCACAATTGTGAGTTCCGACTGAATTCAATTTTTCAAATTGAGGAGGAGATAAAAAACAAATATACAAATATAATAAACATGCAATATACACAAGTAATAAAATAAAAATAATAATATAAGATACGACCTAAATTTAAAGTTTGTCTAACATCGATATATACAAAATAATGAATAAACAATATAATTCAAATTTCATTTGAATAGCTCCAATGAAAAGCGGCTCTGGGGTACCTGTAAAGACGCTTAGTAAAAGTGTTAGTAATAAATAAATAAAAATAAAATGAATAATTCAAATAATAACTTAAAAATAAAAATCCGTCTTATATACAGTGGGAGACCTTAGAAATCGACGGTAATTTCTTCATTGGCCAATTTTAACAAACAAAAATATGTGAACTTAAACTAAATTTCTGTTTTTTACAATGGAGAGACCTCCAAAACCGATGGAGAGATTTTCTCATTGGCCAAAAAATAAAACGATAAAAATAAAAACAAATGACCTAAACAAATGAGAATAATCAACAGGACAATGGTAAATAAAGTTGGTAACTAGTAAAACTGCAAACTAGGACAACATTCAAATATATGATATATTAGTTCACAAGTAACAATACTTGGAATAAACAAAAATAACTTCAAAAGTAGAGAAAAATAGAAATTTTGTAAGAAACAAGTTTTCAATAAACATGAACACATAATGAAAGAAATAACATTAATAACGGTCCAAACAATAATGAACTGTAGGTAACAAGCTAACAAATAATGAGAAATTCAAAATAATTACCAACTTATATAATAGTCAAAACAAAGGCAAGAAACAAAGGAAGTAAAACTATGATAAATATGACCAAGCAAAGTTAAGATAGACATAAATAACCAAATTAGCTTAAATTTTGCTAATTACCAAACAATTAAACCGAAAGACCAAACAAAGATCATAACAATATGAAATGAAAAATTATGAAGGCCATATATCAATGACAACGTAATAGAAACCAAAACATCAATACTATTTAATTATTATTAAAGAAAACACACCTGTCACTTTATAAGAATTGAAAGAAAACAAGCCACTATTAACTGATCAAAACTCCAATATTTATCTACAAATAACACCAATATTTATCTACAAATAAAATGAAGTAACCAACCGTAGTCATACACTAAACAAAAATAATAAAATTCAAGTCAACATTCATAAACAGTAGATATAAAAAAAAAAAAAAAAAAAAGAGTAAAATTAAAAGGGGTCACCGGGTTGTTGCTTTTCTGAGAAGATCTGGAGATAGCGATGTTGTTGCTGGCACAAGAGCTCAGAGCTTGTTGGCACGAGATCTGGTTGAGTAGCTCCGTCGGAGCTTGTTATTTTGCCGAAAAGAGGTTGTTGTGAGCTCGCTGGTGGAGGAAAGAAATGGATGATGTTTGGCTCTATTTTCAGGCGGTTGTTCGATTTGTTGTTCTTTGTTGGAACAGTGAGGAGAACAATGGTTTAGAGTTCTCTGGTGACTGGTTTGGAGCTCAAGTAGTTGCAGCTATATATGGATTGGAGATTGGGAATGGTGGTGTGATGGTGTTTTCCGGTGGGGTTTAGGATGGTGGTTGGGTCTGGTTTCGTGGCTGCCGGAAAAAAGAAGAGAAGAGAAATGAAACAGTGATGGGTTGGGGTTCTATGGTTCGCTGTTGTTGTTGGTTCGTCGGAGAACATTGAAATGCGGTCGTTTCCAGTAGCTTTGGGTCGGGGTTTTGGTGGTTTTGGGTGATTTCTCCGGTGGAGTTCTTTAGAGCTGCTGGTTGCTATTATTGTTGCTGCTGGCAGCAAACAAATAGAGGGGAAGGAAGCTTGAGTCGAAGCTTCGCCGGATTCCGAGGTTGTGGCAGTCGAAAAATTAATGAATAGTCGAACCCTTTATAAATAAAATCTAAAAATTCTCAAATCTAATCCAAAAATATTTCACCATCCATACTTTATCACTAAGAAATAGCTTAAATAGAAAAGAAAAAACCACCTATAATACAATATCATCTTTAAATCATGAGTCAAAATCACTAGTTAATAAAATATCTATGTATGAAATCTTATTCATATTCGAATGAATTTTTAGACTGTGTAAAATATAAAAATAAATATTAACAAGTGTATCAAATAAAATGAATATTAAAAAAATGTAATGAACGTAACTAATGACATGTAAAAAATGTAATTTAACAGAACTAATGATTTAATCAAAATGAATAATATTTGAACGTATTCAACCAAATGTGACAAAAAATAATCTAATTAAAATTAACTGATAAAAAAATCCTAAATTTTGACAAATAAGGATAGTTATCGATAAATTTATTTAAAATTATAAAAAAATATTTTGAACTATTAAATAAATAAAACTTAAAAGTTACGAATTTTAAAAATATTAGGTCAAAATTGAGTGTCAACATCTAGCACTTTTTAACAATCTTGGTGATAGACCTGCTTCAAGTTGAACCTCCCACAAATCCTCATTATTGTCCTCCTCCATTCAACCTTTTGCTATCAGAGTAGCATCTGGATCATTGTTACCACTGTGACCTACAACTAGATTATGAGATACAATATTATGTAAGACTCTATTAGGAGATTCCATATGTACCAATTGGTTTTCATCCAGTTGAACTACCCCTGGACACTCCACTATTGCTTGTGAAAGTGACTCAACAAGCTGCACATCTCCTTCATGCTCATATTCTATTAAATGAGAATTTTTCGAGTCTAATTGTTGACTACTAATTTGTTTTGCATGACTCACCATGGTAATTGGTAGTGCATCAACTTCTTGATGTGGTATTGCTATGAGTGCCTTTGAATTATCTTCAATAATCTCATCATCCCTTTCTTCAACGGGATCACTTGCTGCGCACAGGGCTACAAAGGTAGAAGAAATGGCATCTACATTGTTAGAAATACACTCTCATCACACCTTGTATGGGTAACCTCCGGTCTTACCACTTCACCTTTATTTTCTTCTTCATCCTTCTCCAAGTTTACTTCACTAGATCCTGGAAGTTCTGAGCTTTGCAGGCATACCAGTGGTTTATTTACAACTTGAATGGTGACATTCTCACCATGAATCTGCTCACTTATTGGAATAACATCCTTCCTTTGAGTAGGAGTTTCTCGCCTGCTAAAATTTTGTAGCACCCAGTCCTTACTAGATTCCACTTGCTTACTTAGCTTATCAATTGATAGTTTGCTGCTTCCTGAACTGAGTTGATTGAGTGATTACTTTGTGGATCCTCACTCAAATTTATATGAAACTGTTAGTAGTATGAGTAGGATTCTCAACTACTTGTTTATTAGCTTTACAAGTCCCAACCACCTTCCAAGCTCCTAGATCACTCACAACTTTTCCACTGGATAGTATTTTTGCTTTCCCTTTTGGATTTTATGAACATGTTGATGTATCCTAACCTTTTTATGAACATCATTCTCCTCTTCTGCCTTATTTTTGGTGCATTATATCCTACCTTCCTTGAATTATGATATTTTCACTCCTAGGTATTATGCCTTGCATTTTACATGCATCACAGTAAAATGGAACATAATCATATCTGATGTGTATCTCCTCTAGCCTTACTTCTCTATTGACTTCATTTTCAATATCCATAGTAATTGATTTGGGGAAGTCACCTTTTAAGTTAACCAAAATTTTTACCCTAGCATAACTTGGTCCAGTTTTATTAATAGTGGCTAAGTCAAGTTGTATTGGTTTACCTACTGCCGATGCTAAACAAATCATACATTCTTTAACAAAGTAGATAGGTAAAAGATTGGGAAAAGATATCCATGCTAGAGCTTTTGTTGTTTTTTCATTAACTTTGAACCTTGAGTCATATATGAGTGTGCGCATAAGATACAAATATCCATCTTTGCACGTGATGTAAAATACTTTTTTTTATATAAGATTAACGTAATCTACTTGTTCAGATAGCCTTATATTCTGAATATGCTTATTTCGAAATAAACCAACTTGACTATCACCCTTAATATTACATTGTTGAGGAATGAGCTTTCTCAATTCCTCTATGTCTGTGATACCATAGGTAAATTTTTCAATCACTGCAAATTAAAGGTTTTCAATTCTATTCATGATATCGGCTTCTTTCTCAGTCCATTTAACATGTGGAACACCTTCTATCATGAAAACCTCTTTGTATTGAATTGATTCAGATTGTGGTGCTGTCGATCCTACTAAATCACGAAAAGATTTTTCATTAGGCAAATTAGGTTGTACAACTTTGTCAATAGTCCCGCTAATATTGGAGCTTCTAAGGTCAATGCTTGAGCCTAAGGGTACTGCAGGGAAATCTGAAATCAAGAAGAGCTGACCAGCCACCGTGGATGGTTGGCCGGCGGTCATAATATTCATCACAAAGTTAGGGTTGTAGGATCATTTTTAGGAGGTAGAAGAATATTCATTTTCTTTTTACATTGAATTTGTATTATTAGATTAAAAATAAAAAAATATCAAAAAAATAATTGTCCACCAAAAGTTGAGCAAAGTTTATTGATTTTTGTGTTAAAAATATAGTTAAATGACTTTATTAAAAAAAATTCTAGTTATATGACCATATGTGAAATTTACCCTATAACAATGTGTATTCCACACATTCTATTTATTTGACTCTCCTGGTGGGAGTGATCAGATGATGCCCTTAAACTTTTGATTTACTTGATCCTGTCAATTAATTAGATGGCTAGTAACCACATTGACTATATGTTTCCTCGGGGAATCTTAGTAGCTTCATTGGTTGGCTACATGAACTCCCATCTTGTTGGTGAGGGTTTGATTCCTCATATTATAATCTCATTCTCATTTTCCCTTTCACTACCCCCAATTCTTTTTAAAAAGGTAAAGACTATGGGTGTGTTTGGTACGAAGGAAAGTGTTTTCTTGAAAAATAGGGGGATTTCTAACTTATTTTCTCATGTTTGGTTATTGAGTAGAAATATTTTTTTAAATGTTTGGTTTGTGAATGAAAATACTTTTCAGAAAATATCTATTATTTTTATTTGAGACTAGAAAATACTCTTTAGGAGAATAATTGTTGACCCAAAAATCAACCCCGATAATTGATCTAGGACTCGACCTTGACACCCGAACTAGGAAAAGACCTCGACGATCGTTCCAAAATCTGACCATGAGATCTGACCCAGGACCTGATCCAGACTTCCAACCTTGAAATATTTTTCAAAAACAAGTTTTTTTTAGAAAAAAATTAATAGGGTGGCGGGGAGGGGACTGAGGGGTGGCGTAAAAAATAAAAATTTGAAATTTGAAATACTTTTTAAAAACCATTTTTTTTTTAAAATGATTTGGGGATAGTGGGGTAGGGGTACCATAAAAATGAAATTTTAAAAATTTGAAATATTTTTCAAAATAAATTATGATTTTTTAAAAAATTGACCCGGGGGGAGGGGTTGGCTTTTGGGGGTGAGTGTGGCATAAATAATGAAATTTAAAAAAAAAAAAATAAAGAATTTGACGGCGTAAAAAATAATTTTTAAAAATTTGTAATATTATTCAAAAATAATATTTTTTAAAAAAATTGATGCAGGGGCGATTGCGTCACGGGGTTAGGGTATGGGGTGGGGTGAAAAATGAAATGTTAAAAGTTTGAAATATTTTTCCAAAATATTTTTTTTGTAGAGGGGAAGGGGTAAGGGGTTAGGGTGGTAGGGGTTGGGTGAGGTAAAAAAAATATCTTAAATTTGAAATTCAAAAGTATTTTTAATTTTTAAATTTTTTTTTGTTTGGGGTGGGGACTGAGGTTAGGGGTAGGGGGCTGAGGTTGGTCTGGGGGTAGATGTTAAAAATTATTTGAAATTTAAAAATAAGAAAATTAAAAAAAAAAAAATTCTTTTGGATGGGGAGAGTCGGGTACGGGTTACGGGGTAGGGTAAGCAAAAAAATATTGAAGGATGAAGTAGAGTTTTAGAAAATGTTTTCCTTGATTTTAGATTATTTTAGAAAGGAAGTCATTTTTCTTAAATTTAAGGAAAATGAGTTGATTTGGAAAACATTTCCAAAACATTTAAACCAATCAAACATGGGAAAATTAGAAAGCATTTTCCAGAATATGTTTTTCTTCTGTTATGCAAGAATCTTCACAATGAAACTTTTCAAAATTAAAGCGCACACAAAATGAAAGGTTGGGAGTGTTGATGATCTCATCAAATTATATGTGTGGTGCTTTGTAATATTGCAGAATGCAGAAAAGTTGGGAGTGTTGATGATCTCATCAGATTATTAGAAAATGAAAGGAACCTTTTAGCATAGCTTTATATGAAAAAAATTGATCTACTCTAAAGCATAAAATATAGAAGCAAAAAATAAGTTGGGGAGAATGTAACCCATTGTCCCACACACGACAGATACATTTCACTTTTGTCCATGTGAGATTTGAGTTTGAGAGAGCCAGTACTTATAAAAATTATTTGGCCATCTTTTTTGAGTCCTAGATGAATTAATACTCGTCAGTAATATCTTTCCTCGTGGCAATTATGACCTCTCGGGAGAATCGGTGACTGCATCTTTGATACAGTACTAGTGAATTCGAGATTTCTTAATTGGCTAGTTGTAAATAGCCCTATGGCTATGAAACAGAGGATTATCTCGGACGAATACTAAAATGCAGTTCATGTAGACCCGTTAACTACAGCAATAATATATTCATGTACTCTATTCTCAGAGGAATCTCGTTGTTGTCTTACCTCTGGAATGTCGTCAATAACTGGTTTATCTCACTCTATTTGTTATTGTGTGGCATATATATCTATTTATATTTATATCAATATTTCCTTAAAATATGAATTTTCTAATTTAAATATCAAATTATTATAATACTCCTAATTTAAAAGATTCATATATAAGAACATACTCTTTTTCATTTCTTTATTGATTAACTTTTTTTTTGTGAACTCTATTTTACTCTATTATTAAATTCTCTAATAATTATATCTTCTTTATCACTAAATCCCATGCACTTTATCTCTAATCTCACCGGAAAAATCATTCATTTGAATTTATATCACAATTTTATTTGTCTTCTCCAGCGAAGAACAACCAATCCATCACCACCACAAACCCACCTCCACAACGTCATTCCCTCTTCTTCCCCGATGAACCATTAGCCACCAAACAACCATCTAAACCGCTACAAAACATCCACTCAAAATCCAAATCAATCACCGACAAACACCGAACCAGACCCCCTTACCTTACCCCTTTGCGCGCACGATTTTATTCTTTTGATTTGTTTTTTAGGTGCACCGACAAGCTCAAAGCTTCATCCAGAGATCCGATGAAGTTCCAATGAGCTTCACACTTTCAGATCTAAACAACCAACCAACAAACAAGATTATGCTATTGGTTCCCAACCTAAAGAAGAATTGAAGCTACAAACAAGATGCAAATATTTTGGGTATTAGAAAAAGGAATCATACTGAATAAGTAACTTTGGATATATGAATAAGAACATGGATTATCTTCCAGACTTTCTCATGGACTATAACATACATGCTACTAGCAAAATACTCTTCAAAAGCTACAGAGGCTTACAACACACAAATGAAATAGGCTAAAAGTGAAAATTATAGTGGAATTTTGAATAAAAAAAGACGAAGAGGTTAGATTTTCAACCAGTGTTATATTGGAAATTAACAATGTGTTCCAAATTAGGGCTTAAAGAAAACAAGGACTCAACTTCAATTCGAGTTAGGACCTGAATTCATAAATCCGATTAGAAGAGAAATCAAAGACATACTGAAATTGTGAAATAGTTTAAGCTTCAATTCTAACAGCTTTGTTTTCTCATGAGACGATTAATGCGCTAAAATTGCTCTGAATCTTGCAAACCATGAATAAAATATCAACAACTTAATTGAACTTCTAAATATGAAGAAATCCATGTAGTTACCAGTGGAGGAGGAAGAATACCAGCATAGCAGCGTTGTTGATCGGCAGCGGACATGGATTTGGAGGTCTGGGTGAGGGTGGTGGATACGGTTGTTTTTGTGGTCGTGGTGAATATGGTGGCTCTAGTGGCGGTGAATATGGTGGCTCAGGTGCGGTGAATAAGGTGGCTATGGTGGCTCTATAAGTAGTGAATATGGTGGCTCAGGTGGTGGCGAATAAGGTGGCTACGATGGCTCTATAAGCGGTGATTCTGGAGGAGACAACGGCTCTAATGGCTACCGTCTTTTATTGCTTTGAGGGAATAAATAAAATACCAAAATGCTTTTAGTTATTGACTTTTAGTGGTAATTGTCTTTAATTGCCACTGAGAAGAGATTTTTTAACGGCCAATGTGAATTTGCGCTATATTTCATTTCAGAGAACAAATTAGTGGCAATTATTTTATTGGCGATTATTTTTTTGCCACTAAAATTACTTTTTGATGTAGTGCTTATATTTAAGGTGAATAGTATTTAATCTCAATAAAATGACTTGTGTGCTTATATCACCCACTATTTCATCAAATTATGTGGCTTGCAATAGTTTATCAGGAAAAGAAAACAGAATATAAAGCCATTAATCCTCAATGAACTTAACTAATGTTATATAAACATATATCTTAATACATATTGAATCTAAATAATTCATTTTGAAGCAGAAGCAGAAGTTGTAACTTGAGCACGAGCACAAACTCGGGCATGGAAAAAAGTAAGCAACTCATCTCTTCTTGAAGGTAGATATTCCTTGACTTGGCTACAATTAATATATTCATCTCTCCAAGCACAAAATTTAGGAAATTTTTGACTCGTCACTAATACAACTCCAGAGGTTTCTTCATAAATTCCTAGCCAAAGTGCAACCATATTTGCAACAATATCAGCAAACCCAAATTTGTCACATACAAAGAACTTCTTATCCTTGAGTTCATTATCAAGAACTTTCAACATCTCATAAACTTCCTCTTTACCTTTCTCTTGCTCATCTCCTTTGCGAAAGAAAGTATTCACCACAGCGGTCACCTACAAAACACTCAAAAAATTAACAACTTTCATGACGATACTACGTCTCAGTCTCAATCTCATGCAAGTTAGATTATTATACAAAATTATGTAAAGTATACCAAGCTCACTAGAATATCTTATATATGTCGTATGAAGATGAATTTACCTTATCATCAAGGAACTTAGCCCAGAAACGAGCTAAAGCACGGTCATAAGGATCTTTAGGCAAGATGGAAGGGCCATCAAATGTCTCATCAATGTATTCGAGAATGACCATAGACTCAACAATGGGCTTGCCATTGTGAATGAGCACTGGGATTTTCTTGTGAATTGGATTTGATTGAAGAAGTAGAGAGCTCTTGTTATTTCTATCTTCTTCTATATATTCATATTTGACTCCCTTAATCTTTAGAGCCCACTCAACTCTGTGACTAAATGGGCTATACCAAAAACCTAGCAACTTTAATTTGCTTGAGCCATAAAGATCACAACTTTGGTTATGCTTTGCTAATTTACAACTATGTAAAGGAAATCTTAGTGGTGATTCTCTCTTGAATTATTGAAACGACCCCAAAAATGTCCGAAAATGTGCTTCGGAAACACCTATAATTGTAATTTCCATATATCTCAAAATCCGTGCATGATTTCGGAAATTCGACTTCATATTCTTATTCAGGGGGTCAAATTGAGTGGGAAATGGGTCTAACCCGAATTTTAGAGCAACCGTATCAAAATTCGAAAATCGCAAAAAATGCGATTTTCAGGGTCAACTTTAAAGGGGTATATCTCTTAGCACACAAGGAACTGGAAGGGCC
>NW_006239007.1:1785153-1796809 GCF_000226075.1 Solanum tuberosum | reverse complement strand
CATTTATAGAATTCTTAGGAAATGGAAGGTCCAATGTACGTCTTATGAATCGAATGGTTATATAATTATTGAAATGATGATGAAATGGACACATGTATATGATTTTCTCTATATACGTGTTGTGAGTCGACCAAGCCTAGTACGGGGGGTAGTAGGCCCGTATAACCGTATCGAGGGGTTGGTACCTTGGTTGCCTAGTACGGGGGGTAGTAGGCCCGTATAACCGTATCGAGGGGTTGGTACCTTGGTTGCCTAGTACGGGGGGTAGTAGGCCCGTATAACCGTATCGAGGGGTTGGTACCTTGGTTGCCTAGTACGGGGGGTAGTAGGCCCGTATAACCGTATCGAGGGGTTGGTACCTTGGTTGCCTAGTACGGGGGGTAGTAGGCCCGTATAACCGTATCGAGGGGTTGGTACCTTGGTTGCCTAGTACGGGGGGTAGTAGGCCCGTATAACCGTATCGAGGGGTTGGTACCTTGGTTGCCTAGTACGGGGGGTAGTAGGCCCGTATAACCGTATCGAGGGGTTGGTACCTTGGTTGCCTAGTACGGGGGGTAGTAGGCCCGTATAACCGTATCGAGGGGTTGGTACCTTGGTTGCCTAGTACGGGGGGTAGTAGGCCCGTATAACCGTATCGAGGGGTTGGTACCTTGGTTGCCTAGTACGGGGGGTAGTAGGCCCGTATAACCATATCGAGGGGTTTGTACCTTGGTCCCTAGCTCGGGGGGTGGTAGGCCCGGGTAACCACATTGAGGGGTTTGTACCTCTTTCGCCTCTCCAAGGGGGTGGTAGGCCTTGGAAATACTATATTGATGGTCACTCACCACACTTGTGCTACGTCCCACTAAATATGATTTTTATGTAAGCATCATTATACATATCATCTCATTAATATGCTATCTATCGGGTACGATTATGCATTTTGCCTATGATGTCCATCCCTTGTTGCATTGCATTGCATCCCATATACTTAGTACATTCAAATGTACTAACGCATACTCTATGCCTACATGATGTCACCATGTAGGGACCGGAGCACCGCTTGACCATCCTCCTCCGCGTGGCTAATACGATTTCCTATCAAGGTTATTGGTGAGTCCTCCATTCCGGGGACGTTGCTCATGATCTTTTGCTATGTATAAGACCTTTTTCTTTTTAGTTATGTTTTGTCTATGAGGGTGAGCCCGGTAGTTTGTCTTGGCCCCCGCTAAGTACTCATGTTTAGAGGTGGTGTTGGACAAGTTGTGTATTATGCTTGAGCTTGACTCATCTATGGTATTTTTGTATCGTTCTTATTTTTGTTTCTCTTGCTCCCTTAGTCCCGATTCCCCCCTTAATTATGCTTATCGCTTATGGTCATTTTATTTGCTTCCGCGACCAAGGATGTGTAATGATACGCTATGAGGCTTGTTTGGGGTTCCTTCGGGTTCCCCATTCGCCGGTCACGTCTAGGCCCTAGGCTTGGGTCGTGACAATTATGGTATTATTTTATAGTAGGAAAAATCAATGAAAGTGTCTTAGCACCAAAAGTTGTCCAAGACTTGAAAAAACAAATGATTATTAAATTAACTCATGTTTGTCCAAATACGTAAGCACTTAGCTAACTTTTTTTTGAATCATCCATGCTGATGTTATGGTACTTGAGAGATTTCATGTACAAGAAATTTATAATGACAGGTTTCAAAGGAAATTCCAAGCATTTTTCTTTTAATAATTTTCATGCGGCGTGAATTTAAAATAGCTGAACTAATGAGTATCATACACAAGGAGATTATGCCAAAAACAAATTTCATGTATGTCAAAATAATCTCTTTTTTTTTCCATAATTTATATGATTCACTTTTTTTCTTTTACTCTGTGTTACTTTTCTTTTACTCAGTGCAAAAACTAATAATATATTTTTATTTTTAGTAACAATTTAATTTTAAAATGTTGATTTAGAGTCACACAAATATCTATGAGCTATTTTAGACGAACTTTTTTTATAATGATAGAGGCACAACCAACAATAGTCGTGTAAGGCTCCACTCTTTATTTGACACTTTGATAGTGGGTCATTTTCTTACTTTTTTTAACTTGTCTTCCACTCACTCCTATTTTCTTTCATTTTCTTTTTTTTTTCTCCTAACAAACATTTTTTGTAATTAGAAATCTCAAGGTACCACGCAAACACATACATATATTCTATTTAGAATATATCAAAAATTGACAAAATATATTGTGAAATTATACTTTTCATAACGATTATCAACCTATTTGAGTTATATTTGTTCTGATTTTTTATCTTGTTTAAAATTATATAAATTATTTTTTTCATCATAACCGTATTTTAAAATAAAAATGACAATGGGGCATAACGGGGTAAGGTGCGACAGATTCATAAATGATTTTTAAAAAATTGTGTGAGGTGAGGCGGGTCATATAGTGAAATTTAAGTTTTTTGAATTAAAATTTAAAATACTTAATTTATTCTTCAAGAATCAATCGGTTCCGTACAACTTTTAAATTAACTACTCTTTATATTATTATTATTATTATTTTAATTATTTTTATTATTATTATTATTATTATTATTATTATTATTATTATTATTATTATTATTATTATTATTATTATTATTATTATTATTATTATTATTATTATTATTATTATTATTATTATTATTATTATTATTATTATTATTATTGTTGTTGTTATTATTATTATTATTATTATTATTATTAAAAATAGTATTTATTTTTCTATATATCAATAAGTCTTCACATTCACTGACAATATATCTTTTACTAGCATTTTTCTATTGAGTATTTAAAAAATATACTCCCTCTGTCCCATTTTATGTGGCACTATTCAGATTTTCAAGATTCAAACAAGTCTAACTTTGACCGTAAAGTTTTCATAGATCTTTTAAACATTTTAAATTATCAATTGTTGTGACTTATACTACTTTTTACGTAGTTTACAAATATATAAATCTCATTTCAAAAAAATTGATGATTTCATGCGCAAATTCCCTGTCAAACTTAAATTGTTTGACTCTCGAAAAACGAAAAGTGCCACATAAATTGGGACAGAGGAAGTAATATCAAATAAGAAAAACGTATGCATATATATGAACTAAAACAGAACAAAAAAAAACAATGGAATAATAAATTTGATATAAATTTTTTTTTTGGTTGAAAAACGCAAGTAATTGAGAAGATACTGATTTTTTTTAGTTAATTTGATATATTAAAAATATTGAATAACAAAATTACTTTTAATATTCAGTCCCAAGGCTTTTTTTTAGTTATTTTGACCAAAAAAGATACTTATTAATATTTTTATTAAATACCAACTGTTTAATTATGTATTTAGAGAGTTGGACATTTATTAAGAGTAAAAAGAATAAGAAAATGAAATAAAAGAGGGTGAGTGGAAAAGGGTGGTAAAAAAAACTAAGAATATAGATTCACTATCCAAGTGTCAAACAAAGAATGAAACCTCATACAACTATTGTTGGAACCATTGTAAGAAATTTCATTTTAAACCACAAATTTAAAAAATTTAAACTAGATAACATACATTGAAACCAATGACTACTTTAGTCTTTACAAAAGGAAAAGACATAAATTTTCTCTTAAACTTGTCCCAAAAATCAGTTGCACGTTTCAATTATTACGACGATCTATTACACATCTTTACTATTTAAAAGTGAATTTAATATCACCATGAGACGTGTAACACCACTCTCAAAGTATGTGATGTAATACGCTCATTGCTACATAAGCACTATGTCAGTTCCATGTCAGATTTTATAATTCCTTATATTCTTTTTTATTTATTTATTAATTAACTTTTCTTTTGTTAACTCTATTTTACACTAATTAATTTCTAATTAATTATTAAACTCTCTAATAATTATATCTTCTTTATCACTAAATCCCATCCACTTCATCTCTAATCTCACCGGAAAAATCATTCATTTGAATTTATATCACAATTTTCTTTGTCTTCTCCAGTGAAGAACAACCAACTCATCACCACCACAAACCCACCTCCACAACGTCATTCCCTCTTCTTTTCCGACAAACCCATTAGCCACCAAACAACCATCTAAACCACTACAAAACAGCCACTCAAAACTTGACCTTGAATCCGGTGTCTTGATCGAATTCAAGGGCTTCAAACTTGACCTTGAATCCGGTGGTCTTGATCTTGATCGTTCTTGAACTTGAACTTGAACGCTTGAATTCTTGAACTTCTAGCTTGTAGAGAAATCTGCTGCTTTTGATCCATAAGCTTTCTCTAGCTTTTTGTTATAATTCTTTGTCCCTTTTCTGAATTATGAGGACCCCTATTTATAGTTTTAGAATGGAAGAGTTGTGATAGGAATATAATTCTCTTCGGCCAATCAAATTAAGTGACATGGCATATGGACTTTATGGAGCAGACTTTAATCAGATCCATATTAATCGGATTGAAATAATTAACTCAATTACTTTATTTGGACTAATATATTCATGAATTTAATATAATCCGAATCATTTTATAAATTTATATTTAATAAATTTTAAATGATTACAACATATATTGAAACTAATGACTACTTCAGTCTTTACAATGGGAAAATACATAAATTTTCTCTTAAACTTGTCCCGAAAAATCAGTTACACACTTTAATTATTACGACAACCTATTACACACCTTCACTATTTAAAAGTGAGTTTAATATCACCATGAGATGTGTAACACAACTCTCAAAGTATGGAATTTTTTATCAAAATAAGCCATTATTAAAATCAATTCACCAAAATAGTACATTTTTCTGAAATTTTACGAAAATAGTATAAATATGGTTCACAGTAACGTTTTAGACTTTACTTTTTTCAAAAAACTTAACGGGAAAAAGGACCCAAGGGTAACAATGTTCGATACTAACACGTTACTAGGAATAATGTTTTAAACATAATACGTAACTGAGAATAACGTTTTAACCCGCGTGTAATACAACCCATTCTTTCATATCAATCGAAAAAAACCACTGTCACGCCCCGAGGCTACCCCCTTGACATAACATGGGACCTAGGATCACGAGTGACCCCAAGCTAACCCTGTGTCTGGCATATCATAAGCATACTGAATATAAGTAAGTAAAACATGAACTATGCGGAAGCTAAAAGTAGTAGGTATCTGAAAGTGGGGAATACCTAACTAGTTTGAATGTATAAAACATACTAAGAGTTTAATAACAACTGAAAGATGAACTTAACAATTCAAATTGATTCTATTACTATGTCTGAAAAGCCTTTAACTGAGTTGAGTTGCTGGGACATGCCCCCAGCTAACTCTAACAAAACTGAAAACTGAATATAAAAGACTAAAGTGAAAAACATGTCTATTGTCCTTGAAGTATGAGGACTCACCACTGAAGCTGCTGAAATGTGGATCTAGAATCGATCTAAGCGTGATCTGAATGCTGAGTACCTGAACCTACATTCTAGTACTTGGAATGTACTGAGCATGCATGATATAGATACTAAGCTGAACAAAGCATAATTGAGCAATGACATAAACTGAGTAAGAATGCAAATACACAGACATAACTGAAAAGCTAGGTTGAATGCAATGACCAAGTACTAATCATGAAAATAACATGCTGAATTGAATGCTAAAGTATATACTAAATACTTGGTCAAATGCACTGAGAGTCTGACTGTGGGAGCTACTATTAACCGACATAAAATCACGTGAGCTAAACGTGGAGTCTGATGCATACGCCTCATCGAGAGGACCCAATATACCTTGCCAGAGGTATAAAGGCATGACTGGCATGATCACTAAATCTGGTGCCCAACAGAGGGGACTTATAATCCTACGGGGCATGTAGTTCTGGGACTATGAGGGTATGTTGAACCCTAGTCCAACCGGGTGCTAAGTCTACTCCCAACTGAATATGTATATGATAGAAATGTGACTGCAATACTGAATAGCTCAAAATACTGACATACCAACTGAGAGTGCATCATTTATATACTGATAATGTAACATGTAACACCCCATATTCAAAAAGGAGCAAATAGCAAACTTTACAGAACCTGCATGTTCCACCGACGGAGGCCACCCACGGCCCGTGGGTGGGACCACGAACCATAGGTGTGGTCTGTAGGTCGGCCACCCAGGATTTTTAGAAAAATCGTGACATATGGCAGGACCCACAGATCGTAGGTGGGACCACGGTCCGTGGTTCAGACCTCGTCTTTCAGCTTTCTGACGCCAAACGACGGACTGACAGGATGGACTGTCGGTCGGTCCACGGTCTGACAATATTTTCTTTTGTGCATCTAAATTGGCTAAAGGACCCAGTCCTGTCATATTAGTGGACACATACATTCCATTTCAAGGAATTGTGATGGAAAGTTTTGGGACCTCGTAAATGAACATCCCATCTATCCACGAGTCTTAGATGTGATCAGATTATCTTGATTGTATGGTGTCTATAGATTTCACCGGCCTGTTGTAGACCGTAGTTTAACCACTTCACTAGTTGAGAGATGGCGTCCTAAGACTCATACCTTCCACTTTTGGACGGGTGAGGCTATGATCACCTTACAGGACGTGGAGATATTGTATGGTTTACTCGTGAAAGGTAATCCAGTACTTGGGTATGAACCACAGAGGACCATAGTAGATTGGAAAAATATTTGTCAAAAAGATTATTAGGTTTTACTCCACATCCTCAAGACTTTAAACATAGTAGTCTTAAGGTCTCTGTGCTTAATGCACACTTACGACTTCAACCACAGTTGTCTGATTTGGCAACATAGGATATGGTCAGTGAGAAGGCTAGGTGTTATATGTTTTGGATGATTGCTGGTTTAATATTGATAGACACATCTGGCAGCCTTTTAAAGCTTATGTACTTGGCTATGCTCGAAGACATTACTACAGTAGGGTCTTATAGTTAGGGTAGTGCAACCTTAGCATGCTTGTATCGCTTTCTTTCCCTGATCATTGCTATGTAATGTGATTCTACTGTGTAATTACTCGAGTTAGGCATAACAAAGGGGAATAAATTAAGCAAAATGGAGAACACTATGTTGGCCCTAGGCTTGTTGTTGAGAGAACTAATAGATTAGGTAAACATAATTTTCAATGTCTGCTCTTTTAAGTTAACCGGATCTTCAAGGACTTTGTCCATCGTATAATGGAGCTGATAGATTAACGCGAATTTGCTAGGTTCAATTGAACTCCATTGTTTTTAGTTCGAATAATGTAAATATGCATATGCAAAAAATACTATGTTCGGCTATGTTCATGATAAGGAACACTGATTACCCTATTGTAAAAGAACACCTCCTACTGACTGTGAAAATATTGGAGCAGAGAAAGATGGTAAGGATTGGCTTTTGCTTCCATTCTATGTTACAAAGGATGCATTTTTTCTTAATTAGGATGTTTTATTTATTTATTTGACTTGAGTTATAGGCTTCTTGCAAGAGAAACAGAGCTATCAAGAAGTATTTTTCTTAATTTATTGAAGTTTAACTTTGAGGGGATGCATTTTTTTTATATGAAACACCAAAGTATAAGATACTCCAACAAAAAATATCCAGCAGCAGCTTGTTTAACTTTGATTTCTCTTCAGTAACAGTTGAATGTTTAGCATCAGTTTCATCCGATACCTTTGCTTCTTTAGTTTCTTTATCTGTGGTTTCCCAGCTATTTTCATTTGATACATTTGCTGTTTCACTCTCAGTTGCTTCGGCAGAGGTGCTGCCGCGACATCAGCCTTGATGTCCTTTGCTACACTAGCATAAGCTTACATTTTATTTCCATTCCCCTGCTATGCTGAATCTACATTTTGGCATGTCATTTTTTAAACAGTGTGTTTTATCAAAGTTAGACTATTTTTATTCATTGGACATGAAATGTCATTCTGCTTATATTGCATGAATAAGAATTAATCTTCTCATATAATTAATTTATGTTACGCAGGCGCGTCATATTCCTTTCATGGTTAATAAAGCAATATCACTCGGTGATAGCCCATCAACGGAGGAATTTTACATATTTCGTGCAATGGTGCGGGATGAAGGATCTGACTGTTTGACGTATGTGCAAGCCAATTATAGAAGAGATGAGGTACAGTCTGACCATTTGCATCCCCCTATTCGTAGACGAGGAAAAGGTGGTGTTACGGGTAGGAGGGTACGCACTGTTGAGAGAGGCCGAGTGCCTATTGAAATGGGTGAAGAGGATCAAGCCACAGAAGATGTCCAAGCAGCACCGGAATATGAACCAACAAATACTTGAGATTGCACCATATATGACACCACAAACCCCACAAATATCACGGGATCCAAGTCTTTCATCACTTGATAATGTCTTCAGTAGTTATCGGCCTCAACATTTTGAGAATGCCCCAAACTTTACCCATCGCCTGTAGAAGGTAATGAGTTGAATGATTCCAACGATTAGTGAGTTTTTTTTAACTTTAAGTTGCACTATTTGTCTTCTTTCTTGAATTCTATTGCCATCATCATCAAGGGACATGACTTCTGTATATAAGTTTAATAGAAGAGTATTTGATATTGATTGAGCAAGTGAGTGCAGAAGGTATTACTATATGTTTCTTTTCCTGTTGCAGAAGATATAGTTCATGGTTTGCTTTGTTTGACCAGGAAGAAAACTTATTTAACTTCTATACATCTTATCATTATCTCGAATGTGGACTTACTACTAAGACACTTATTAAAAATGACTTAAAAATGTTAAAACTACTCGTTTAAAATGACTTAAAAAAAGTTAAAACAACTCGTTTAAAATGACTTACAAAAGTTAAAACTACTCGTTTAAAGTGACTTACAAAAGTTAAAACTACTCGTTTAAAATGACTTAATATAAGCTACTTTCATTTTTTGTTTGATCAGTAAACCATATTCAATAGCCCCTTCGGCTTACGTTAAGTTAATCTTATCAAGACATGAGTTAAATGATAATATACTTTCTTTTAAGCACATACCTTATTAAATTTATAACACTAGTAGTCTTTTTTTTTTGGTTTCCCACCCGGTGTCCGGAGCCCACATTGGAGCTCTGACTAAATTCGGATTGCATTCTGCAGGGCCCATTCAGGGGTGGCGCTCCCAACAAGATTTTCTCCATACCCAGGGCTCGAATCCAAGACCTCTGGTTAAGGGTGAAGCACTCCCACCAGTGCACCACAATCCATGTTGGTCACTAGTAGTCATTTATTATTGCTTGATGTTCACTGTTGTGTGTTGGAGAATGTCGTCTTCAGCACAAAAAAAAAACAAATTAACAAAAAATACTACCAAAAAATAACAAACTAACGAAATATAAAATGGCACTATGAGTGTAGCTCTAAATCGTGGTAATGAATTCTAAAACGTTATTGACAGTCACGTTTTATTGTCTGTTAGTCGTCAGCTTTTAGGGTTTTTTCATTGAATGCCTAAGACGTTACTGTGAACCACGTTTATACTATTTTCGTAAAATTTCAGAAAAATGTACTATTTTGATGAATTGGTTTTAGTAATGGCTTATTTTGGTAAAAAATTCCAAAGTATGTGGTGTATTAACTCACTGCAACATGTCAGTACCATTTCAGATTTTATAATTCCTTATATTCTTTTTCTTTTCTTTATTAGAGTAACTTTTCTTTTGTTAACTGTATTGTACATTAATTAATTCCTAATTAATTATTAAATTCTCTAATAATTATATCTTCTTTATCACTAAATCCCCATCCACTTCATCTCTAATCTCACCGGAAAAATCATTCATTTGAATTTATATCACAATTTTCTTTGTCTTCTCCAGCGAAGAACAACCAACCTATCACCACCACAAACCCACCTCCACAACGTCATTCCCTCTTCTTTTCCGACAAACCCATTAGCCACCAAACAACCATCTAAACCACTACAAAACAGCCACTCAAAATCTAAATCAGTCACCGACAAACACCGAACTAGACCCCAGCACGATTTTGTTTTTAAATCCAATTCACAAGAAATAACAATATGCGTATTGGTGATTCTCTGGTCATTCTTAATACATTGATGAGATCTTTGTGTTGGATCGAAATAATATGAGTGTTATGCAGAAGCTAATAATTCCTTGGAAAGACTGTAACATAACAACATCATTATTTTAGCAGATCGTTGTGTTAATATGTGTGTCCAGAACAGAGTTTGTAAGAAGAAATGAGCCTCTACAAAAGTAGTACTACATGTCTTGATATACATCACTATACTTTATAATACAACGACGCGAACAGAGCTCTGCCCTCCAATTTGAAATTGCATAAGCATGTCATGTTTCCTATGAAGCAAATATTCCAAACCATTCAAAACTTGCAATAATTTGAAGCCATAAGAGATGAAGTGCAACGATGCAAGTGTCGTTTGTTAAACAGAAAAGCTCTTAAATGCATCCCTGCAATTAAGTAGACATGAAATGTTTAGTTCATGAACTAAGCTCACATTAAAAAGATTACCTTATCTAAGATATTATACGTAAATAATTATACTAGCAAACTGACCTATTGAGACATTGAGATGTTCATATACTCGGCTTTTTAAGCCGTCCCGATAAACTAATTGGGGAATTGACTCCTGTAAGTAATAGCTCTTTCAATTTAAGCATACTGACATCATCTGTGCACGTTACTTCAGACAACCCCTTTGGATAATGAATATGCAAAACTTCAAGTTGCGGAAAGCTATAACCATTTGCCTCGCCCGAGAGATCCATCTTTTCTTCATTATACCTGCAGGCAGCCATTTTAAGTTTTCTTAATTTGGGCAATGTCTTAAGCACTGCCAGTAGATAACGGTCTCCATAAAGTAGACAAGAGTAAGCTTGACGAGATTTGGAGGGAATGCTTCAGAGTTCAAGGCCATTGTTCTGTCAACACACAAATGCAACTTAACAATATTTGGATAGGATGACAAGTTTATTTGCTCACTCGGGTCACTGGAAAACATGAGCTTCAGAACCTCTAGCACCTTTGGCACAGGGCTAAATGTTGATAATATCTTAACGGTGGAATCAGACACTCCCCGTATACCCAGTTTTCTTAAATTGATCAATCGGTGCAATAATCTCGGTTCAAAAAATTTATCAGGTATCCACATCAAGGTTTGTAGATTATTAGGAAGCAATGAGTACATGTTTGGGTAAAATGGACTTATAGAAAAGCAATTGTTAGATGCTTGTCCATAATCTGTATAACAAAGATGTCTCAATTGTTTAGACTTCCAAACACCAGAAGGAAGTTGAATGAATCCATGTTGATCAATATCTATGGTCTCTAGACGTGTGAGCTTGACAATACTATTTGGCAGTTTTCCAAAAATATCCCCCTCCAATCTCAAATAGCGTAAGCAAGTCATGTTCCCAAATTTGCTTGGGATAGTGACATTTTCTTTAAGATATCGAGGCACGACTACAACCAATGTGTGCAATAATTTGAAGTCAAAATGAGCTAGATGAGAAAATATGGAAGGGTTTTTTGTGAAACAGAAAAGTACACGAAGCTTCTCAAGCTTTGGATTTGAACGGAAGAACTCATCCATGACATTGTCAGAGTAGAATGTAATCCTTCGAAGCCTAGCAACATTGCCGGGATCACCAAAAGCATTGTGTG
>NW_006239007.1:1767977-1784906 GCF_000226075.1 Solanum tuberosum | reverse complement strand
CTTCTCAGCAATCCACATATTTGTCAAATCAAAAGCACGAATTTCATGGTCCTCAGGGTAAAGGCCAAAGTACAAGAAACATGGCCTTGATGCAATAGGCAAATCATTGTAACTCAGAGCCAATACCTTAGCACATCCATCTTGAACTTTATGGCCCATACTCTCAAGTATTCTGTTCCACGCATGCTCTGTTCTTTCTCTTGCCCTTAACATGCCTGCAGTCACCACTATGGCTAGCGGTATACCTCCACATCTCCCAACTATACTTCTACCAATATTTACCAAGTCAGGTGAAGCATTGGCCCAATTATTATTATCATCAAAATTAAAGATTTTCTTGGTAAAGAGTTCAAAGCTTTTCTCCGATTCTAGGGGTTGCAATGCATGGAGGGAGAATTCCCCTCCTATGTATCTGCCTACATTACTATTTCGAGACGTGATAATTATTCTACTGCCAACTTTTGAATCACATTCGGGAAGGACAAGTTTCAGATCATCCCAAATTTCAACATCCCAAATGTCATCTAGGAGGATAACATACCTTTTTATTGTCAAGAGTGATCGCAGGTTGTCCTCCAAATTTTCCTTCCTTTTCTTTTCCGTCAGTCCAACTTGTTTGGCTATGTCGAGTAAGATTTCTCCCGCTCTTGGCTGTTGTGAAACGTAGACCAATCCAGAACACTCAAATTGATCACGAACGAGCCTATAAAGTTTCTTGGCAAGAGTTGTTTTTCCCAGACCGGGCATGCCAACTATGGAAACAACCCCATAATGCAAATCTTGATCAAGTAATTTGGCTTGCAGCATATTGAAGTCATCATCCAAACCGATGACCTCTGTTTCATCAGCACGAAGGAATAATCTTCTCCGGTCCGATAGAACACAATCATCATTATTGTTATTTGTATCTATGATGTTGTAAGTTGTCCTTATACGGTCAATGTCAATAACCCTTCTTTTTATCTTCTCAATCTCCATAGCAAACTCATCTGCAAAAGAACCGTCTTAAGGCAACAAATTGCGTCTTTGAACTTATTGGATTGTTGGATTTTTGGAAGGAACCCATCTAAGAGATCCTCCACATCACCTGCAAGTTGTTGAATATCTTTTAATAAGTTTTTCACCCTTGAATCACCTCCAGCTTCCTTGGCCTTTGCGTTGTCTACATATGATCGAATGTGTCTCATTTCTCTCTGGAGCCAATCGATGTCCTCTTTCAACCAATATAAACGCGTTCCTTCTTGAATCAGTAGATTTCCAGCTATTTCTATAGATTTATTGATTACTGATGTAAGAAGAATTTCAGCCATTTTTTCTCTCTCTTTTTCAGTAGCTACAAAAAAAAAAGAGTATACTAATGGCTTTTGCTTTTGCTTTTTAGTGGTAGCTAGAGTCCACGCCCAAGTTTCCTAATAATGTCAAGTAAGCAATAAAGAAGAAACAGAGAGACAACGTGGGGCAGCCATCTTTCTATAAATAATAGAATTGTTAAAAATTTAAGAGGTAAGTTTGTATTTTTTTTTCCCCATATTTTACCCTTTCATTTATTGAAGTTATATATTTTTTTAGAGATAAATTACACTACTTACAAAATTTTATTTTTCTTGCCTGATCCTTTTTTTAAAAAATAAAAATAAATTAAAAGATATAAATAGAGATAAATACAAGTAAGGGGGGCTAGGCCATACCTTACTAATCCTAATGAGACAACAAATCTTTACTAATTAACAAGCATGAAGAAAAAAGGAACTAGAGAAAACTAGGTATTCTATGATCATTAGAATTTTATAATACTCTTTATGATGATATTACAAATGAAGATGCTTAAGTAATGCAAGATTATAAAATCTAAGAATAAAGATGAGTTAGCCACCTCAAAGTTCATTTGATATATGTATGAACTAAAACAAATAGTTTGCCCTTCTAAAGTAATCTGAAGTATTTACCTCTTGTCTTCTTCTTCAAATCTGTCCAAAAATAATTGATAGTTCATCATTTCTTCTTGGATTTGTTGGATCTTTGATAAAGTTGTTGACACTGTCATATGATTTTGCTTTGCTAGTCGCATCGATAGGTGTCTTGGAACAAAATCCTCACTCACCTTACCATCCCAACTATGTTGTCTTCTATGTGTCTTCTTTTTGCATTTGATCCCCCTCCTTAGCCACCTTATCAAAGCATATATCCAACATTTCATCTTCATCGTCTCCATCAGACATGTCATTGTCCAAGTCATAAAGAATATCTCTATCAGCCACGTTTATTTTTGTAGCACTCAAGTTAGATGACGTACCTATGACTGCCATAGATGGATTTGTTTTACTTGTAGGCACAAATTCAAGTGCTTGAGGGCTTAACTTGCTCCTACTAGGTGAAGGAGTATGATTCTCTTCCTCAACTAAATCTGCCCATCTTAAAGCACTTTCCCCCTCGTTTTTTCTTAGATTCATTCAAATTGTTTGTAGCCACCTCTTGATCTAAAATAAACATGGTAGGTGTATTTGGATTGATTTCTTTGCCATCTATCTTCTCCGTAACAATGAACTCCTTTTCATGTGTCACAAGAGTTTGTTGATTAGTATGCTCATCGTGACAACATTGATTTAACTCTCCTGTTTTCTCAATCTGCTTGTCCAAGTCTAAGTATTCCCAGTTTCAGCAGATAATTCATCTGTAACATGTAGCCCTTCATATTGTACAAACTTCTCATCTCGAAACACATCAAACTGAGTATATTCAACGACACTATTACCCCTATCAAGCTCAACATGTGTAGAATCTTTTTGGTGCAAAATGTGATTATTTGAGGACTTAGAGCCAACCGTTTTTTTATGTGAGACCAAAGTCCATTAATTACTGAATTTTTCTGCGGTAGTGTTGCCTTTTTTTTGCTTCGTCTTGCCTTGATTTAGTAACCGCAACTGCATTAGGTGAATCCAACTCTCTATCTTGCACAAATCTAGACGATAACTGCTCTGTAGCGACTTGTGATGTAACGATCAACTGCCTTGAGTTATTATCTACATTATTTTGTGCCTCAACATCAATATGGACATGAGTGGAAGAACTCGTTGTGGTCGTACCAAGTTGCTCACTAATCTTAGAAGTTAGTGTCCCAGGTAACATAGTTTATGTATCCGTTGTGGTCGTACCAAGTTGTCTTAGAAGTTAGTGTCCCAAGTAACATAGTTTATGTATCTTCTTTTTTCCCAGATGTTGCAGCAACAAGTAGGGGACCTGGTGCATCAACTCTTTCCACACTATTTTTTTTTCAGAATTGGAAGAAGTTGGTAATGTTACCTCTTTTCCAGTTGTTGAAGAGAAAGAACTTTCTTTTTCTCATCCTAAATTGATGGCAAATCTCCTTCGAACTTTGCCCCATTAATTTTTGTTTCATCAATTAGTCCACCTTTTACCTCCATAGTCAGTCTACATTCTCCCTCCTTGTGACCTTGATGTTACATGTTGTGCAGTACGAAGGCAGTTTGTCATAGACAAGTTTTTGCAACACCTCTTTAACGAAACCATTTTTTTCATCTTTAAAAAGCATTCTAACTCTATCCGGAAGCGATGATAATAGATAACCCTCCACTTTTACCCTAGCTACACTAGGCCTTGACTTACCCGTTGTTGCCCTATCAACTTGTAGGGGTGTCCCAACGGCTGATGCAAGTGAAAACAGGGCTTCACGAGCAAACATCTGTGTTGACAAACAGAGGCGGGGCCAGGATTTCAGACCAGTGGGTTCTAAATTTTAAAAAAGAACAATGATCTTAACCTAAAGTAACAACCATCAAATTTGAATATTTTTACTAGAATCTTCAATATTGTTCTAAGTGAGGTTACAATTATTAAGTTCACCACTAATATTTTGGCACCTAAAACAAATATTTTACTAGTTTAACTATCATCTTGAACCATTACTGCCCGTCAACCAAAAGTTAAAATTTTGAAAATCAAACAACAATTATTTTAATATAATAAATTATCAATATGTGGGATAACCCTAGAATCAAAGATTAAAAATTAAGTTTTGAATAGATAATCATACCATGTAAAAGCAAACAAGTAAGAAAAAAAATGAAAAGAGAGAGATAGGATTACATACCGGAGACCAGATTTCAGACGGTAACAATTAGATCAACAATAAAAGTTAGAACCCTAACTTTTAGAAAAATACAAAAGAAATTGGGTTTAAACTTTTTTGAATATCCCAAAAATAAACTGTGGATATTGAGTTTCGAACCCATCCAGTAGGGGCCGAACGAATTTACTGGGTGCGCAGATACCGTTGGACCAATTGTTTCATTGTGTTTGAGGGTTCGCATGAAATAAATAGATACATTTTATTTCATATTTTTTATACAAATATGGGTCTACGAAAAAGCCAGCAGGTTCGATCGAACCCCCATCCAATACGGTAGTAAATTGGCTTTTTAGTGGTAGCTGGAGTCCACGGCCAAGTCTCCTAATAATGTCAAGTAAATGATAAAGAAGAAACAGAGAGACAACGTGGGGCAGCTGCAAACTAATGAAAAAGGAGAAATACATTATGGTATAACAATTATTCTCCGTAACAATATGGTTTTTTCTTTTAAAAAAAATTATGGTATATTATTTTATTTTATTTTCATATTTAGTGAAATTTTTTTCACTGTTCAAAGTTCAAGATAGATATTTGAAATTCTTTTCGTATTTGCCCTTTCATTTATTGAAGTTCTATTTTAATTTCTAGGACATAAATTACACTACTTACAAAGTTATATTTATCATCATATCATATATTATCATCATCATCATATCATATATTATTATAAGTGGGAAGGTTTTGTCTTCAAAGTTGGATTACAGTTTTGCCCTTGTTGTTAATTAAAATATTTTAACAACCTAATTAATTAAATATTAAGTAATAATATTTTAATTATTTTTTAGATTATGAGTTATTGTTAGCATGAAAATTAAATAATTATATTGTATAATGAATTAGTCAAAAGAAGTAAAGTAACTTGTATATACTTTCCTTGGCATTAGAATTAGATGATTCAACTTTCTAGCAGTAATTACAAATTAAATGCAAGTGCACGTATGGTGAAGAACCCAAGAGTTATTTGTAATGCCTTTTTTTTTCAGTATGACTTTTGAATTTCTATATAACTTTAAGATATATTCCCTAACTTATAGCTTCAGAAAGTACTTTCCTATAAACTTTGTCATGAAGTAGTCTTAATTATTTTTTTGATTTTGCTTGTTTCATTAAGGTAATGAACCATGACGATCTTCATGATATGAACGAATTGTCATCAGCTTCATTATCAAGGTGTGAGGAATAATGAAGAACCACATGATTCTAATTGTTGCTATATATATATATATATATACACACACATCAACAACTTGACGGTAAGAGATTTTCTTAAAATTAGTCACATATCATTATTGTATCTCTTGATTGTTTAATTTTGATGTTACTTCACTTTTGCTTCTTGTATCATTTGATATTTGTCGTGTAGTCATTAATCATTGTCATTTTTCAAGGTTGAAGAGATGTTAAATGAAAGAAAATCTATAGATGCACACATATATTATGAGTCCGGAGCCTAAAGGGCAAAAAAAATGGTCAAAAATTCCAAAAGGGCAAAATTGCTGCGTCAGCAGCGATTTTCCTCTGACAAAATGACAAAATCGCTGCCCTAGCAGCGATTTCGTCTAAAAATTTTTTTTATTAAAAATCGCTGCTGTGGCAAAAAAACTTTTTTTTCTTCAAAATCGCTGCTATAGCAGCGAATTTGGTTAAGAATTTTAAAAAAAAAGTTTTTTTCTGAATTTAATATTCTTTTATGTACATGAGATGTATATCCACAGTAGTGAAGCATTGTTTTGTGTACATGAGATGTATATTCTTTGTTTTGTCAGAAGCCCTTTTGGTTAATTTTTTTTTTGATGTGCTGTTTTAGTTTTTTTAAAGAAAAAAAAGCAGCGATTTTTAATTTTTTTAAAAAATTTTTTTTTTTACAAAATCGCTGCCACAGCAGCGATTTTGTCATTTTGTCAGAGGAAAATCGCTGTTAACGCAGCGATTTTGCCCTTTTGGCTAAAATAAAAAGTGATGTGCCCTTTTGGAATTTTTGACCATTTTTTTTGCCCTTTAGGCTCCGGACTCCATATATTATTATCTGTTTGTAGATTCTATTATATATTTATTCTTTTATATTTGGTTAATTTTTATCAAAGCTATTTACATTCATTTATTATTAAATATGTAGAAAAAAATTCTCGTGACATTACTATATATATTATTTAGATCTCATTATTTTAATTGAATCCACCTATTTTTTGTGAATGTAATATATAAACAATATTAAATTTAATATTTGTGAAAAATAAAAAGAATATCAATTTTTAGAATGACTAAATATTTAATTAGAACGAAATATGATTTTTACATGCTTATCATAAATTAAAGAGGTATTAATTAGTAATTCCAATAGCTTTCACATTATGAAGCAGATGATGAATAGTTCTGTTCTATTTTATAACTCCACACAATTTTTATCAAATATAATTGTATTAATTGTCACTCCGAAAAAAAGGGTTATTGCAGCGGTTTTTTAGATGTAATACGACGGTTTCAAATCGTCACAACACATCATCATAACGACGTTTTGTAAAAATCTTGTAATCTCGTCTATCACAAATGTATCACGATGGTTTTTATAAAACTGCCGCAATATTACATAGTTGTCGTAATATTCTTTTGTTAAAGCGGCATTTCTTTATTGTATAAAGTGACAGTTAAAACCGCCGTAATTATGAGAAAATCATGCATCATTTACGGCGTTTTTGGCTTTTCAAAAATGTCCTAAAGTTTTTTTGTGACGGCAGAATTTTATTGCAAGAATTAATTGTTTTTCCATTTGGTCAATCCACATTCACCTCCAATTTATTGCACTCTAGACATTTAAACTCCTATGATTAGTAATTTTAACACGAACATAAAAGATCAAACAAAATATTCATTATATAAAATAAAAGTACTTCAAAATTACACAAAATTACATCATCAAAATATTAATGTTTTAAAGTATTGTTTGACAGTTCAAAATTACATCATCAAAATATTAATTTCAAAGTATCATTCAACAAGAATATCCCAAAAAAAAAAAGTACTAAAACTGATTTCTGTTGGTGCTTGATCCATCATCGTTGTTACTCCCATTTCAAGCTTTCTAATCGACGTTTGGTCTGATTGGTATCTGTTGAGTATCACTTCCTATATTTGATGCCTGAAAAAATAACCGTGTGAGAAGTATACATCTCAAACTTTTAAATATATGCTAGCAGAAGATTGTTCAAGCCCCACAACATAAAACCACACTTATTTTGGGACAACATATGAAGTAATAAACAAAGAAGAAAATATACAATAATAAATCAAACTAAGTTAACTCTGTGCTATCAACCTTAACTAAAGTTTTAATAGTTTCCTCTCGTTGCATTTGTAACATTTTGGCTACATTCTGGATCATTATTTTTTGTCTTTAAATATGTCATTGCTCTTTTGCTAAACTATTGCTTCATTGCTTTCTTTTGTCTATTTAAGTTCCAACAGATAATACTAATACTTTAAAACAATTATTTTTCTACCAGAAGCATGTAGGAAGCTGCAATTTTCAATAGCTGCATTTTTCTACCGTACAACCAAAAGATTTCAGATTTCCACCTACTATCAAAATTCAAATTATTTTCAAGTTCTAGATCGACCTCTTACCTCTATCCAATACTAAAAAATGTCTCTTCAGCAAGATACTAAGCTTCAACAGAAGAGCAAATAAGGGAAAATATAAATATTTATAATGGGCATACCTGTGGAGGAGGTAGAAATAAGTGAGCAAACTCTTCAAGGATATTTCCCTATGTTTCTTTGATATAAGCTAAGTAGAACATTTAGTTGTAATTTCATACTCGTCATCTCTTGCTGCCACTCCGGAGTTGGAGCGCTAGTGCTAGATGAACTCACATTAACATGATAAAATCTCCTAGATGTTCGTTTGAATGCCATAGCTGGAAAAACACCCAAGCCTAACCCTTAAACATGGCCCGGATGTTCGGGACCGAGTACTATACCAAGTGCATCATTAGGTGAAACTTCGACAATACTTTCTGTCCTTTGACTTCGGATTTCTTCAATTTTCTCCTTTGCAAAAGAAAAACAAGCATAATATTGTTGTCATATACCAGTTGATGACTCTATATATGAATCACAAATCGATTGGAAGAAGTACCACTGATTTTATCTGAGTTGTAAGGAAATAAGACACTTAATATCTCTTGTAACAACCTTTATTATGAGTTTATGTATATCAGTTTTGTTCAAAGGATATAACGACTTCTAGTCTAATTAACAATTTTTACCACAAAAAAGCCTCACAACTCCAATTCTCTGTTACCAAAACATTGCCTGAAAAATAAAATTGTGCTTTATCTTTCTAAAGCTTAATCTAAAAGAGTTACTATAGATACTGTGGCCAATTCTATAAATGAATAAAAAAGTAGCTCAAGTCCAGGGAAAGATCACATTCAAGAGGTGTGATATAGATAGTTTATCCTAATACAAGTATAGTGGTACTTCTACAACTCGAACCCTGACCTATAAATGTACAGTGAATTTCATTTGTAGCTTATAACAAGCATCATCTATGCATACACACTTTGCCCTCATTGTGTTAGTTGTAGTTAGCAGGAGAGAAATATTACTATAAGAACAACTGAAAAGTTTACTTCATTGTGCTCTAAGCTGTGATGCTGATGGCTTAATATTTACAAAAAAAAAAGAAGAAAGAACTATGCACTTCAATATCAAAAACAACATTTACGAGAGGTACATTACCCCATTCAATAGGTAGCATTTCTAGTCAGTTACAATGCTTACTCTTCTTCGGAAACAGAATTGGTGGAAGCATACCAAGAGAGATCTCAAACCTGGTGAATTTGAATCTACTCGACATTGGTTCCTACAATCTTACAGGTAGTATTCAAAATTCTATTGGAAGACTGGTGCACTAGAAGACATATAAAAGAGTGACAATAACCATTGCCAAATGAAAATCAGCCAGTTTCCTGACTTCGGTTTAGGCTCTGGTCTTGGTCTATCCTAGAATGTATACGTCCACTACATGTCAATGGACCAGGTCCCTTGACTCAGAATGAACAGTAACTTAAATAAATGTGTTAAAATAAAAGACACAATCAGTTTACGTGGAAACCCCCTTGCTCAAGGGAGGAGAAAACCACGACCTGTACTCACATGATTACAACCCAACTCCATTTTCATTAAGGAGAAAAGATTCAGATTAAAAGCTCTTGCAATCTAGGAATTTAACACTAAATTCCTCCCCCTTACTGTAACAACTCTGTTACAAACAAGCTCCAAAGCAACAACTCTGCTGCTCACTAAATCAACTAACTCTAATCAATTTAGACTTCACTAACTCACCATAGCTAACTCTAGCTACAACTCAGAATCAATGATAAAAACATGAACTAATCTAATTCCTTTATAACACAGGAATAGATCTACAAGGATAATCATGGAAATATAAACCTACAACAACTAAGAACAATGACAACTCTATAGGTCCCTTGTTGTTCTTTAGGAGAATATTTCTAGAGAGAATGGCATTTGCTGTATTTCCAGCTTTTGGGATGCAAAAACTAGGTTGTGTCCATCGATATGAAGCTTATATATGATGGACACAAAACCCTAGAAGCAATACTATTGGCATACAGCCTGTCGCTCTACACCAGACGCGCACCACCTCCTGCAGATATCAGAGTGAGCAGAGTACTTTTTCCAGCTGTCATTTTCTCGTACAAGAGCACCATTCTCACATGGGATCAGGTCCCCTATCAGATCCCATGGTTTGTCAAATCATCAAAACTACATATTAACATTTCCCCCCTTTTTTATGATGACAGACTTCTCTTTTCCTACCCACTTCTTCCCCCTGTCAACCGCATCAGGTACCAGGTACCTATCCCAATCCCTAGTGAAACAGGTCAAATTTCTATCCTAAGCATACCATTATTCCCCCGTTTGGCATCATAAAAAAGAAAAGGCAGTAAACCAGAATTTAGAGTAAGCAAGTATGGTAAAACCATGGCCATTTGGCAACACAAGCATAAAAGAAAAGTAGAAAATTAAGAAAGGCCATTCAACAAAAAAAAAGGGAATTCATTTCATTGCATATAAGATAACATTAAAAACATTATAAACAAACTCCTAAGAGAACAACGAGACAATGCCCACACAAAGAAAAAGATAAAGGGAAGATGGATAGGTAGGACCAGATAAGAATTAGGAAGGAGGCGGCTTTTGGGCGATGGATTGAAGGACAAGAGTTAGTCGAGCATCTACATTGTCATGAGTCTTATTTACCTTTTCCTTGAGTTCAGAATTTTATGTCACGACGCTTTCATTTTTGGCCATCACTTCTGCGACTTCAGCCGAACCTGGTCCCTCAGTTTGAGCCCTCACCAATTGTGCCTTCAGCACAACTATTTATGCATCTTTATGGCTCAATAATGCTGTCATTTCCTTTAGTTCATGCCTCAACTTACTCTGTTCTACCACCAACTCAGTCATTTTGCTCATGTACCCTATATTTCCTTCCATACACTCACACTCAACCAGGGTGTTCATGGAGAAAGATTGCTTTATTGTTTCTCTCACACCTGCTTCAAGAGGAATCTCCATATATTTGAACACTCTTGTTAAGAAGTAGCCATAACCCATGCCATGTTTCTCTTTTTGCTCTATAAGAGTCTTGGGCATATTCTCGAGCATGATGGATGGAAGGTTGATGGAGTCAAACTTGCACAATGCTTCCATTAGAAAAAGGTCACCCGCAAAAGCAACTGTTCGCTTCTCAGTTCTAGGAAGAAGCACTTTATTCACCAACTCGAAACGTAATTGATATTCCCCCTTCAGAAGCTTTTTGGGAATTCCAACACAATTTAACTTTGGGAGTTTTCCATTTTTTTGAACAAACCTTTTAGAGCACGATTGTCCAACCACATACCTAATCCCTTATGGGGGTACACCTAGAATCTCTCCCAACCTTTCCTCATTAAAGTGAAAAATTATATCACCTACTTATGTATTGAGACTCCCATCTACTGTGAATTCAGCATTATAGTAAAAGTCCCTTACCTGATTTTTATGCAACACTGAAATAAGATCTATGAACAAGTGAGTCCATCCTTGGATTTCCACAGAATCAACCGGATTGCTCATTCCTGGCTTGGTAATTATCTCACGATCAAACACTCTTCCATTTAAAACCTTCTGTTTTCTCAAATGCCAATTATCTCCTCCCTAGTTGCCTTATTCTCTACCTTCCTCTTTTTATCCCTTGAACCTGGTCCCTTCTCAGACTTGAACTCAGATTCTGCAAAAATTTCCTCAGTGTCAGGCGACACTTATCTTTTTCTTTTAGTGGTCTCCTTCACTCTCTTCCTCCCTTGCTCCTTTTTCTCTCCTTTCTTCGAGTCAACTTCTTTTCTGACTGAAGCTCTCCTTGTTTTGGGTTTTTGCTTTCCTAATGTCTTTTTTCTCCCCTTTTCAACTGCAGAAATGATGTTTTCTGATTCAGTTTCACTTTCATCCTTGTCATTTGATACTTCAACCACTACCTCTTGTGGACCAGGTTCTCTTCTACTGCAATCTTTCTTCTTTTCCTGTTCTCAGTTGTGCTAGCCTTATTTGCCTCATTGCATCACTCCTTAACTTCCTTGTTGAAACCATAGTAGGATGGGGGATTTTCTTTGTAGATGTCTCTTCAGTTACTTTCTTTTTTCGCTTGCTAGAGATAGGCACCATCCTTCTTTGCACGGCCCAGCGTAGGGGAAGATCATCTTCGTCATCTGCAGTAGTAGAGGGTGGAACAGTTTTGGGCTTTGTCAAACTCTGGTTCAGAGGTCTCTAGATGAGCCTCGAATTCTGTCTTCTTCCTCAGAAAATGGAGTCCTTGTGCCTTCCCTCATTTCGGTGAGAGTTTCCACAACTAATTCCTCACTAGTAGCCAAAATGTTCGACTCAGAGTTCTTTTCTTCAAGAAGGTCTCCCTCAAAGGAAAGTTTAGATAAAATAGAGGAGATGAGACATGGTTGAGATGAAGTTAAGGGGCTTCACTTTCTTGACCCACTATGGGCAACACAGCCTCATCAGGAGAGGTATTTTAGGGGTCATTTAGATCTAGAGAAGGGGAGTACACCGGAGGGGCTTTGTCAGCAGAATTAAGAAAGATTTCAGAGGTTGGGGTTTGGGAATCTTTAACCGGAAGAATGGTTGAGATAGGGTTACTGGAGGGGGAGACAAAGGCAACAAGGTCTATTTCATTTAGAACATCCATCATTTTTTGGGAATAAGATGGAGTTTGAGACATTTTGAAGAGAGAGAAAGAGAAAAAGAAGAGAACAAAAGTTAGGGTTTCTGGAAAGATTTGAGAGAAGAGTTTGAATTTTTGAAAAGAGATGGGGGAGAGAGTATAAAAAGAGATGAAGAGGTGTGTCAGGTCCCTTGAAAGGATGGGTCTCTTGGAATTAAAGTGATGGGAAAACGGTTAGAAGAGGGATTATTGTCACGTGGCAGTCATAACGCTTCTCATTAGCAGTTTAAATATAATGTAAAGAGTGCTAACCTTTGATATAGAACCAGGTCCCTCTCTGCAATTTGAAGAATCTTATCCCTGAATTGTCTTGTCCTTTATTTATTCCTGCAAATCATTATGAGTGTATACCTGCAGAAGGTATGCGATTGATTTTACCAAAACAAGCATTACAAATAACAAGGATACCTGCCTCCTAATCATAGCCAATGAGGTTTGGATGCTTCTGATGGAATCAACTCAGTCTAGCTTTAGCATTCCCAACCTCAATCTATTTTTCTCAAACTGGTCCTTGCTCAAAGCATTGGTGAAGATGTCAGCAATTTGATCTTCCGCCTTACAAAACTGCATACAAATGTTTCCTTTTTCTACATTATCCCTCAAAAAGTGATGTCTTACATCAATGCGCTTAGTACTTTTATGTTGAACAAGATTCTTTGCCATATTGAGTGCACTTGTGTTATCACACAAGAGTGGGATAGTATGAGTGATCACTCCAAAGTTTTCAACCTGTTGTTTAATCCACAGAAGTTGAGAACAACAGGATGCAGCTGGTACATATTTTGCTTCAGCTGTAGAAAGAGCCACTGGATTTTTCTTCTTGGTTCCCCAAGAAATGAGTGAAGACCCCAAGAAGTGAGACATTCCTCAGGTGCTATTTCTATCAACTTGATACCCTGCATAATCTGCATATCCCACCAGTTCAAATGAGTCTCCTGAAGGATAGAATATGACCAAGTCCCTGTTTTCTTTAGATACCTTAAGATTCGTTTGGCAGCTTTCAAATGAGACTCTTTGGGGCAAGCTTGAAACCTAGCACGCATACCCACACTGAACACAATATCAGGTCTGTTTGCTGTCAAGTATAGCATTGAACCAATAATTCCTCTATACATAGTTTCATTCACCATAGGACCAGGTTCATTTGCATCTAAGTTTTAGTTTGTTCCCATGGTAGTATCAATAGGCTTTGATCTATCATATGAAATTTTTTTAGCAGCTCCTTAATGTACTTTTCTTGACAAATAGAAGAACCATCTGATGTTTGCCTGATTTCCAACCCCAGGAAGAAACTCAATTCTCTCATCATACTCATTTCAAATTCACTTCCCATTAGTGAGGCAAATTCCTCACACATGACTTCATACATTGCTCCAAAGATAATATCATCTACATACACTTCGATAATGAGCAATTATTTACGTCGGGTCGTCAAGAAGAGAGTATTGTCAATTTTTCCTCTTTTGAAATGATTTTCCAGAAGGAACTTAGACAACCTTTCATACCAAGCTCTAGGGGCCTGTTTCAGACCATAAAGAGCCTTGTTCAATTTAAACACATGATTTGGACAGTCAACATCTTCAAAACCAGAGGGTTGCTATACATAAACCTCTTCCTTCAAGTAACCATTTCGAAATGCACTTTTACATCTATTTGAAACAGTTTGAATTCTATGAAAGCTGCAAAAGCAATGAGTATTCTGATAGCTTCCATCCTTGCCACAAGGGAAAAAGTTTCATCATAGTCAATGCCGTCTTTTTGGTTATATCCCTACACCACCAACCTCGATTTATTTCTTGTAATAATACCATGTTCATCCATCTTGTACCTGAAGACCCATCTTGTTCCTATTACAGTTCTATCAGGGCGCCTAGGGACCAAGTGTCATACTTATTTCGTTCAAATTGATGAAGTTCATTTTGCATGGAATTCACCCAATCAACATCTTTCAAGGCTTCCTTGATATTTTTGGGCTCAATATGCAATATGAATGTTAAGAATGCAACTAGATTTCTAGTTTTGGACCTAGTATGCATTCCAGAATTCAAAGGATAAATAAGATTATCAAGAGGATGCGAGGATTTGTGTTTCCGCCCTGACTTAGTTGTCAAAGGCTGGGTTTGATATGCTTCATCCTCTTTATTTCCAAAATCTGCATCCTCATGTTGAACTGCATCCTCAAGTTCAGCATTGTCAAACAGGCCAGGTCCCTCTTCAAGTTCAACATACTCATTAAATTCTCCAGTTGAATCAACAGTAATTGGATCTTGAATTCGTTCAGCTTGTGACTCATTCAGACTATCTCTCTGAATCTGAAGTAATTCTTCCAGCTCATCGTCATCTTTGTTCTTTAGATCTTTGATGTCACCAGTTTCATCAAGTATCACATGAACACTTTCTTCAATGCACAGTGTCCTCTTATTGTGAACTCTGTAAGCTTTACTTGAAGAGGAATATCCCACAAACACTCCTTCATCAATTCTAGGATCACATTTTCCTAGATCATCTTTCCCATTGTTCAACACAAAAAAATTGCATCCAAGCACTTAAGTAACTCAATTTAGGATTTCTATTGTTGAGTAGCTCATAAGGAGTTCTATTTAAAATTGACCAGATCAAACACATGTTAGTCAAATAACAAGTTGCGTTAACTGCTTCAGCCCAGATTTTTTTTGGAAGATTTGAATTAATAAGCATAGTTTTGGCAATATCAACGAGAGTTCTATTCTTCCTCTCAACTACACCATCTGTTGAGGAGTTCTTGGAGCGGAAAAGTTATGATGAATGCAATTTTCAGCACATAAATTATCAAGCTTGGCATTTTCAAACGCAATCCCATGATCAGACCTGATCTCTGCAATCGTGCAGTTCAACTTAGTCTGAGTCATTTTGACAAATATCATCAACACATCATAAGTTTCATCTTTGGACCTTTGAAACATAGTCCAAGTGAACCTTAAATAATCATGCACAATTACAAGTACATACTTCTTTCCACCTCTACTTTGAATCTTCACAGATCTATGTGAATTAACTCAAGAGGTTTTGTTGAACTCACTTGCTTCTTTGATTTGAAAGATGTTCTGATCTGCTTTCCTTAAACACATGCATAACACACTTTGTTATCACTAAATCTTAGCTTTGGTAATCCACGGACCAGGTCTCTAGAAACAAGTTTGTTTAACAGAGAGCTCAAGTCTTATGTGGCACAAGTCAACATTCTCTCTTTGTACACTAAGACAAGTAAGATCATCTCCTGGGCAGTATCCAGATCAGCAACATACATATTCTTGCACCTTCTTACATTTAAGATCACTTCCTTTGAAGTCAGATATGTAACAATCACAGTTCTGATAAAAATCTAACCTCATTACCTTTATCACATATTTGTAAGACACTGAGAAGTCTGTATTTCAACCCATTCACATAGTATACATTCTCAATACAGTGCTCAAGAGATTTTCCAATTCTCTCAACTCCCAAAATATAGCCCTTCTTTCCATTTCCAAATGAGACACCTCCACCTTGAAGTGTCTTAAGTGATAGGAAGTTTTCAATCTTTCCGATCATATGCTTCGAACAACCACTGTCCATGAACCAACACTGACTGCTACTCCCAACACTTCCCTGCAACAAAGATTACTTGTTAGATTTAGGAACCCATTTCAGTTTGAGTCCCCAGTAAGCAGATAGAGGCATAATAAGAGAGTTTCTCATCCAGTATGGAAATATAGTCTTTCTCATATTATGAACAGAGCCAAAACTAGGACCAGGTCCCTTGTTTTATAATGCTTTCTGTTTGAAATAATTTGAGAAACTTTCTTGGCTTCTTTTCCATGTTGAACAGTCCTTCTTCAAATGACCATTACAATCACAATGAAGACACATAAGATTGTCAGACACTGACACATATTTTCTGTGAGGGTTATATGAAGGACTTATGTTTAAACTTCCTAAACCATTCCCATAATTTTGACCCTGAATGGTAAGATTGACAAGCAATTTAGAAGAAGTGGTCCATTTGAGAGATTTGTTAAGTTCTTCTTTGACACGGGCCATGTCCCTTTCTAACTAATCATTTCTCTCTAGAGCTGATATGCTCAAATTACACCTCCCAAAAGAAGTATAAGCGATCGTTATCAAGTAAAGAACCCAACTTGTAGGTTGAGGTCGATCCCACGAGGAAAATGGTTTAGACTTTACTTTAACCAACAATTATATTCAATTAGCCAAAGTACTTCCAGAAACAAGAAATAAAAAGGGGGGGATTTGTGAAACAAATTGTAAGAGTTCAGTAAGAAATCAATAAACAAAAGTTAATTTCGGTTTTTATCAAGATGAGAAAATTAACTAGGGTATACGTGTTCACCACAAGCTCATAACGCAGTAATTCTAGTAACTGCAATCCTTTCCTAGTGTATTACATGCAAAGTGATAAGTTAGGTATCTCTAAATACTTGATCCGGCATCTAAAGAATTTCAC
>NW_006239007.1:1699428-1767071 GCF_000226075.1 Solanum tuberosum | reverse complement strand
GAGCGTCAATGGACCTACGATCCGTAGATCACCTCTGTGAATGCTCTGTTTCTGCATTTCTTTCAGCTGTCTCTGTACTTCCACGCCTGAACATCTTTCCAGCAAAACATGATAAAAACACATAAAAACCAATATAAAAAGGCCCTAGATACACACAACTTGTAAGTGAAATGTATTAGAAATACCGTAAACTCACGGTATATCAAGAGCCATGGCTAGTTTCATTTCAGCAGTATTCAACCTAGTTTCTAGGTCAAGTTGTGAGTTGCTAGCTTCACCTTTTCCTCTGAGACTATTCTTACTCAACTTCATTAATTTTTCCTTGAGTTCTAGATTTTTAAATTCTAGACCCATCATTTGTTCTTCTATTTCAGAAATTTGAGAAACCAAAGGCTAATTTTTCATCATAAAAAAAATCTAGACTGTTATTTATCACATCCTTTTCAGTGGTCAGCTCAGTGATTGAGTCAATCAATACATCTGCTAGATTCCTCAACCTCATAATAGAATAAACATGCAAGTTCTGTTTAAGGTCAGAAAGAGTTACCTCTTCTTTAGCTTCCTCATCATCAGATTTTGCCATGAAGGCAAACATTGCATCCTATTCTCCTGAACCCTCCATGTTTCCTCATAATTTTCTGAAATCTGCTAGTGAGATATGTCACGTCTTCATCTTCTTGAGATGTTTCAATTGGTGTCACTTTGAGTGCTAGTGACTTGTCTCTCTTTACGTCATTCTTTGAAGTTTCCTGATTTCTGTTCATCTAATGAGATTGAAGATTTCCAATCAATGCATTCATTGTCAGCACTTTCAGTTCCTAATTAGCTTCAGTGATGGCATCAACTTTACTCTCCCATGACTTAGGAAGAATTCTGAGTATCTTTCTGACATGTTTACTTGGGTGAATAGGCTCTCCCAAGCAATGTAGCTCATTTGTGATAGACAAGAATCTGGTGTGCATATCATAAATGGTTTCTCCCTCCTTCATGGTGAAGTTTTCATGCTGAGTCGTGAGCATGTCCACCTTTGATTCCTTCACTTCCTCAGTCCCTTCATGAGCAGTTCTGAGATATTCCCAGATTTTCTTAGCTGATTCACATTGTCACACCACTTTACTTTTTACAATAGTTATGGATATGACAGTTTTTTTTTAAAACAAAAGAATAAAAATAAAATATAAAACTAAAGAAAAAATGATTTTTTTTAAAAAAGTCGCCACTTGAAAATGAGTTTTTTAGGTGTTCCAAGTCACCTAGTAATTCCTAATTTAAAAAAAAAAGAGAAAAAAAAAACTTTTTATAGTCTACAAAAAAAAATTGGGTAAGGAATTCTATTGACCGGAGGAAAGGTGTGAGGCACCCCCGAGTCCCGTGGTTCTAGCACAGTCGCTTCATCAACTCATGTTTGGCTAAAATAACTTTTTGGATAAAAAGAATAAATTTGTATTAGTTACTAATCTTTTTTTTTAATGATTGACCTAGGAGCGTAACTGCACACAAGATCACTTTTTTAGAAAGAATACACACCAAGAATCGTAACCGAACACATGGTGTTATTTTAAGTTTATTTTATTTTTCTAAAACAAAAGGATTGATAATTCATGACTCAAATTTTATTTAATAATGAGAAAAGAAAAAAAATGAAAAAAGAACTTGTTGCAACATATAGACTTGAACAAAGATTTTTTTTTAAAAAATAAAAAACAAATAAATATATTAAGTGTCACTACTTGATGATAACAACAAAAAGAAAAAAAAAGTATATTCTTTTTTTTTTATTTAAAATAATGACTAGGCCCCTTTTAAAACAACTAGTGATATACTAACAAAAAAATTTATATTGATATAGTTTCAGAAAAACGACCACTTTAACAAAATTTTCAGTTTTTCATAAAATGGTCATATGTTTTCTTTTGAAAGAAAATTGCAAAAATAGCCAATTTTATCTAATAATTAAATTACTAACCAAAGTAGCCGATTTTGTATTTCGTTTCAATAACCATTTTATATATTTATTTAGGAGAAAAAAAAACAGAATTTATAAAAAAAACTTAATTTATGGAATGATCAAATTTACATTATTTTTGCAAAAGTGACCAGATATACATTTTTTGCAAAAATGGCCAGATTTACACTCTTTGCAAAACTGACCATATTTAGTTTTTTTTGTTTTTTTTATTTTTTGCAAAAAAGCAGCCTCTTTTTTTCTTTTCTTAGAATGACCAGAAACTAAAAATTAAAAAAAAGACTTTGAGATTGTTATTTTTTTTAGCAAAAAGCATGGGTTATGTATCCACTTCATAATGATAAATATAAAATTCACACCTAGTTTAATAATAGAACACAAATATATAATAACAACAAGATATAATTTAACTAATTCCAATAAAGTTATGTATCGTTTCATAATGATAAAGATAGAATTAACACCTAGTTTAATAATAAAACACAAATATACAATAACAATGAAACATAATCATATTAAGTATCATAACATATTTAACTAATACAAATAAACTAAACATAATAATTAAATAAAAAATATAAACATGCTTCATTATTTTTGAAGTTACATTGCAAAGTGTAAGGAAAGAAATATACCTAAAGAGATGATGACAAAATAATGATGAAAGAAAAACTCAATTCAACTCCCAAAAGATCACCAAAGATGAAATATATATATTTTTTTTCTTTTTAGAAGTAATAATTTTTCCTCTTCTAATTTTTTGTTCTTGTTCTTTCTCTTTTCTTTTTTTTTTTCCTCCCCCCTAATGAAATAAGAATGGGGGTTTAAATAGGTGTTGAGCGTTAAACCCCCACTCTTCTTGAAAACTTAAGAGTCAATGCATGCATTAGACTCTTTGTTTTCCCAAGGTGCCACCAAAGAAGGCCAATGGAATTTCCTTTCTTTTCTTTTTCTTTTTCTTTTTTCAAGATAAAATTAATTGAAAGACTACATTGCCCTTTTTAGATGACCCATTTCTTTTATTCATTAATTGAATAATAGCTAAATGGGTCATCTGAAAATTTAGAATAGGCCCAATATGTCATTTTAGATCACCCATTTCTTTTACTCATTAATTGAATAATAGCTAAATGGCCATCTGAAAATTTTAAAATGGTCCCAAAATTGATCAAGACTCAAAAATCAGAAGACTAACACAAAATCTAAACATCTAAACTATTTTGAAGATCAAACACAACAAATAGGGCAGAAAAATAAAAATAAGAAATAAAAACGAAATTAAAAAAAAAAAAAAAACTTAAGCAACAGCTTAAACATGAACTTGAAGAACACTAACAAAACAATACAAATCCGGCATCAAAACATCTTATATGGTTTAAAAAATGTGATAATGACAGATTTGGATAGAGGATGAGAGGGGGAAATTGTTGACATAAATTTTCGGACGATTGGAGGTCGCCGGAAAATTCCGCCGAAAATTTTTTGACGAATTTTGGACATAAACTTTACATCAAAGGATAGCCCTTGAAGAGCTCCACACTTTTGTGTAAAGGATATAGGACGGGAATGACCGAAACTTCGTAAATCTAAAGAAAAATGTGAGGATTTATGTTTGATTTTTTTTTAGATCTACGGAGTTTGGCTATGAATATGAACGAATGGTTTGCGGATTTGTGTAGAGGAGGGTGAAAGGAAGAAATGGCAAAATTTTGGAGATTTTTTTCCGGCCAAGGGGTGGTGGCCGCCGACGGCTGTGGCGGCGGTGGCGGTGGCCGGCCGGCGGCAGGTGGAAGCAAAGGGGAGAAGAACAAAATAAAAAATGGCAATAAAAATTTGATTTTGGGGTTTTGTATTTTTGGTAGGGTCTCATAAGAACTCTTGGATCAAAGAATCACGGATGGTTGAGATTTAATCTTGACCATTTCTATTGGACCGGGTCAAAATTGATTGGGCCATCAGAATTTGGTCTAAATTAACCCAATTCAATAAAAATTTGGGTCGTTTGGGCCAATTAAAAAAAAAATAATTAAAAAAAGACAAAATTACCCAAAATACAAAACAAAAAATATAAGACCTTACTATATATTGTAGGAGTAAAATAAACACGTCAAAAATTAGGTGTTCACAGCATGCCCCTCTTTGCTTGGAAACATGAAGAGTTTTCAAGCGAAGAAAGTGAACGAAGTGGCTAATTTTTTACTGTTTCAAACTCCGTTGAAGCCATTTTGAAAAAGATGACCGAACCTTGCTTCAGGGGTTGCCTACATTTCCTTGATTAAAAGGAAATCATGTCAGTATAGTTCGAGAAACTTTCAATGCTGAAACTATCAGAAATTGCGGTTAAAAGATTGCTTCACATTGCTTGTATCTACTGTCTATAATTACAAAGAAAAGAGCTAGAGAACTATGCCTCTCTACATTATAAGAGTTACAAGATCCCTACTTGATATTTTTTCTTCGGGTCTCGTCTTGATCTTCAACTTGCTCTGTGCGTTATCTTTGATATTGATCTTCATGCTCTCTAGGCGGCTGGTGGATCATTCTCAAGTGCATGTTTTAACTTGAGTTGGCGGTTGAAACTCAAAACTCAAGATCACAAAATGAAGAACCCAAAAAGGATGTGTTTCTTTTAGGGTAGAAAAAAAAAGAATCTTGAACTACTAGGACGTATAACCCTAGAAAGAAAAGGAGAAGTAGGGTGTGTTGCCCCGAGAGTTCCCAATAAGACGTATTGTCTTTATTGATTGTCCTAAGATTGGGTTTATCCCCAAAAATGTGAATATGGCGTGTATAACCCATGAATGATGGTATGTATTGCCCAGGATATGCATATGGTGCGTATTGCCCATGAATAGAGAATTGATGCGTATTGCATGTGAATAAGGACTGGTGCGTATTGCAAGACTAGTGTGTTTTGCACATGAATGCAATATCGATGTGTATTGCATGTGATTTGGATTGGTACGTCTTGCTCATGAAAGAAAGATTGGTACGTTTCGCACATGAATAAATGATGGGTGCGTATTTACACGGAATACAGATTGGTGCGTATTGCACGAAATTCAAACTGGTGCGTATTGCACGTGAATAAAGGAGGGTGTGTATTGCACATAAATAAGGGACGTGTGCGTATATCACGGAATTTAGAGTGGTGCGTATTTCCCTAAGCTCTCGAATTGAGAGGCAAGAATGCGAATAGCACGAGATGAAACAACAAACATGTGAAGACTTTGGAGGACTTCCCTTTTGTGATGTTTTATTTTTGACTTGTAATCCCACATTTTCTTTTATTCCTATGTTGAGCAAAAGAAAGAGAAAATTGTTAGTTTAAAGTGGTAGTTGGTTTGTGGCCTTGATGCTCCGATGACTTGACCATGCTCCTGACCAATTTCTCCAACTCTACTCCAAATTCTTGGTTGAACAACCTTTGAAGCTTCCTCTTTGTCAATTCAGGGCCCTGATCTTTTTGGTACTACCAAATATCATGGTGCGACTGATGTTCCAAAGGATGAATTTTTCTGTTGAATATTTTTCATGACTTAAGAGACTATATCGTGTTCCTTCACGAGTTTTCAGTGAAGATTTAAGGCGTTTTTAGTCCTTGCTCGATGGCATGTCAACTCGGATACTCAGCTTTACTTTTGGAAACCCGTAGTAGGCTTTGCAATCTTTTACCTTATTTTGTCAGGAGATTATACCGAAAAGACTAGAAAAATATCAGACTTAATAGTGTGAAAGATTGGATCAAGAAAGACTATAAACTTAAGGAAGGGCATTCCCTTTTGAAGAAAAAAAAAGAGAAAGAGAACTTATCTGGAGGCATATGTCGACTTTGAGTGAACCATGACATGCACTTTGGACTTGACCCCCGATCCGCTTGAGTTGTCTAATTCTCGAAATCTGAACCATTATCAATTTATAACTGATCTATGTATTCTTCATGTAGAGGTATCGAGAAATGACGTTCTTTGCAAATTTCTCTCAACTAGTCATTTTCATGATGTTCTCTTCTTTTATCTTAAGGTGCCCTGCAAGGGTTTTCACCGATAAGATTTTCTCTATTGTCGTCTTATGGTGCCTATAAAGGTTTTCACCGATAAGACTTTCTCTTTTTTTTTTCTTTTTTTTGACTCGACAAAGTTGTCTTTGATGATCAATTGTTCGTGCAAGACACATCGAATTTATCATTCTCAGAGTTGATCAAAATGTTGGTTGCTAGAATAAAATCAAAAACGGAATCAATTTGACTCTATTCTATCAAAAAAGAAAAAAAAATGCCCCAATTTTCTATAGATACTGGAATATTGATTATTTTTTTAGTATGACCGAACCCCAAAGGGTTGCCTACGTATCCTTTCGGAATCAGGTCAAACGTAGTTCAAACTTTCAAAGAGAGGTCTTTTTTTGGATTTTTTTTTTGGTTTTTAAAAAAAAAAAAGAGATGCCTTTGTTCTCTAAGCCACAAACTTGTCACAGTATCTTAGAACGCATTAGATGTAGTATCTTTTGACTGCATCTGCATTAACAATTATGCTTGTGATTTTTCCCTCCACATCAGTAAGGTGTAAGGCTCATTTGGACAACACTTCCTTGATAAGATATGGACCTTGCCAATTTGGGGAAAACTTTCCCTTGGCCTCTTCTTGGTGTGGGAGAATGCGCTTTAAGACCAGTTGACCTACTTCAAAGTGTCTTGGGTGCACCTTTTTGTTGTATGCACGAGCCACCTTTTGCTGATAAAGCAGACCAAAACAGACGGCCGTCAATCGCTTCTCATCTATTAATGTGAGATGCTCTAGTCAGGTTTTGACCCATTCAGTATCTTCAATTTTAGCCTCGACAATAATTCGAAGAGATGGAATTTCAACTTCCGCTGGTATCACAGCCTCAGTCCCATACACTAGCAAATAAGGAGTTGCACCAATCGAGGTGCGCATTGTTGTGTGATATCCTAAAAGGGTAAAAGGCAGCTTCTCATGCCATTGTCTAGTGCCTTGAACCATTTTCCTGAGAATCTTTTTTATATTCTTGTTGGCTGCCTCCATAGCTCTGTTGGCCTTTGGTCTGTATGGAGTAGAATTGTGAATGGCTTTTATTTTGGAGGGATCCAATTCGATTTCCCTTCTACTGACAATAAAACCCAAAAGTTTTCCAGATGAAACTCCAAATGCACATTTTGCTGGATTAAGCTTGAGATCATATCTCCGCACTCTTTCAAAGAATTTTCTCAGATCTCGCACATGGTCAGCTTGTGTTTTAGACTTGATTATTACATCATCGACGTATACTTCGATTCATTTATGCATCATATCATGAAACATGGTGGTCATAGCCCTCATGTAAGTTGCCCCAGCATTTTTAAGACCGAATGACATGACCCTATAGCAATAAGTCCCCCATGGAGTGGTGAAAGCAGTTTTCTCAGCGTCATCTTTGTCTATCAAGATTTGATGATACCCCCCGCATAGTAGTCCACAAAAGATTGAATTTCGTGTCTGGCACAATTATCAACTAGAATGTGGATATTAGGCAAGGGAAAGTTGTCTTTTGGACTAACTTTGTTCAAATCCCGATAGTCAACACAAACTCTTGTCTTTCTATCCTTTTTCGGCATAGGAACAACATTTTCCAACCAAGTAGTGTAACAAATGGTTTGGATCACATTTGCATTTAGTTTTTTCATGATTTCTTCCTTGATTTTTTCACTCACGTCCGGTTTGAATTTTCTTCTTTTTTGTTGGACGAGTGGAAAATCAGGATGAGTGGGCAACTTATGGACCACTAAATCAACACTCAAACCTGACATATCATCATAGGACCAAGCAAACACATCTTTGTATTCAAACAAAAGTTGTATTATGGCATCCCTAATTTCCTTCTTGACATGAAGACTTATTTTTATTTCTTTGACTTCATCATTACTTCCCAAATTGATGGCCTCGGTTTCACTAAGATTAGGCTTAGGTTTGTGCTCAAACTGTTCCAATTCCCTATTAATTTCCCTAAAAGCCTCTTCTTCATCATATTCAACCTCTCGACTCGGGGATTCAAGAATAAACAACTCTTTAAGATCTGGGAGTGAATTCCACATGCATGTCATGTTATCAAAGCCGACATTTACAAAACTGAAAAATGGAGAATAAGAATCATGGGAGGAAAAAGACAAAATTTTACTATGAAACTGGAATTTCATTTCATTGAAATAAAAAGGATAGAAGGGTTGACATTAATATAGAATACTTTCAAACTTTCGGATCACAACCCTAACAAAAACAAAATACAAAAGAGTGGCAAAACAAACTACCAAGACTATTTCCTTACGGGGAAAAGAGTGGCTTCCCAATTGCTTAGCTCAACACCTGAGCCCACGAGCTGCACATCGGTTTGAATTGTACCTTCACCAACTTGAACCATGTTTACTTCACAAAACAACTGGCTGAGATCCTGAATAACTTCTTCAATGTCTTCATGAGTAAGGGAAGCTTCCATTTCTGGTCCCTGAGGCTCAATAAAGGAATGAGAAATATGGGGAATCGGTTGTGGCAGCGCCCAATCAGTCCTTTTGTGGTTATTAGTCTTATCTCCACTTCTCTTGCTTTGTTTGTATCCGAGGCCAGAGGTGCTTTGGTTCCCAAAAAGAGTAATGGGATCCACAATTCCTTGCGAATAAAGTCCCAAACCTTTACTAGATTGATAACCATATTTGAGCATTGTCGTTGCTACCATTGAAGGGGAAGAAGAGAGACATGGTTGGATAATGGGGTCTCCTTCTCTAAAGCGATTGACTGATACGGCCTCAAAAGACTGGTAAACAACAGAATCACATCCTTCTTTTGCCACAATGTATGGAATGGAGAGATCTCTGTAAATAGGAAAATCATCTTCCCCATGCACAATGATTTCCTGATGGTTGTGTTCAAACTTAACAACTTGATGCAGAGTTGATGGGACTGCCCGAGCCGTGTGGATCCATGGCCTTCCCAATAGAAAATTATAAGATGTGTCCATGTCCATTACTTTGAACACAATCATAAAATCCACCGGTCCAATTGTCATGTTTAACTTTATTTCACCAATGGTATCCTGCCTTGAGCCGTCATAAGCTCGAACAAATACATTGTTGGGGCGAATTCTGTCAAGGCTAATTTTCAAGTTTTGCAGCATAGAGAGAGGACATATGTCTACCCCCGATCCCCCATCTATCATGACCCTCTTTACATAGTACCCTTCATATTTCACTGTAAGAAGCAATGCTCTGTTGTGTCCAGCTCCCTCTGTGGGCAACTCATCATCAGTGAAAGTGATGGTGTTTGACTCAAAGATGTGCTTGGCCATTTTCTCTAACTGATTTACCGTGGTCTCCTTCGATACATGTGCTTCATTCAAAATCTTATTCAACACACGACGATGTTCTTCTGAGTGCAAGAGTAGAGACAACAATGAAATTTGTGTCGGGGTTTTCTTCAATTGTTCCACAACAGAGTAATCTGGAACCTTAATCTTTTTTAGAAACTCTTCTGCTTCTTCCTCAGTAACTGCTTTCTTCAGTGGTACTTGGATGTTTTGAGTTATCTTCCTTTTTCTTAATTCTTCTGGAGAATAACATCTTCCAGAGCGTGTCAGCCTTCCTGCTTCATCAACCTCTTCAACAATCTTCTTTCCTCGGTAAACCACAACGATTTTGTTATAGTTCCAAGGGACAGCCTTTGAATCAATTACCGGAAGCTGTTGGACGGGCTTAACAAGATAGGTCCTTTCAACTTTGCCAAGCAATTTTGGTCCTGTCGTGTTAATGAAAAACCCTTTGATACATACAACTTCGGCATACCTGCTCGAACTTCAATCCCCTTCGAAACCCCCGGGACATATAAAACTTTGGTATCAAGGTTGACACCTTCCACACTCAAAGATGCAACTGGTTCTAAACTCTTTATCGACTTGTTTTCCTCTCCGATCTTCCTAAACAACTTTCCCATTGTGCCAAGGAGTTTGTACTCTTGATCATCGCAAATCATACCCACTAAATTGTTTTGAGCTGGAAGTGGGTTATTAGTCACATTGGGAGTGTTTTGATCATCTGTCACAACGACCACTCCATGATCGATTAGCTTCTCTATCGCCCCCTTCAAGGTCCAAAAATTATCAGTGTTGTGTCCTGGGGCCCCTGAATGATACTCACATCTTTCATTGGCTTGGAAACCTGGAGCAGTTGGATTCAGACGATGTGGTGGGATAGACCCAATCACTCCTATCTTTCTTAACTTTTGAAACAAGCTGGAGTATGACTCTCCCAATGGTGTGAATTTCCTTTTCTGTCCCTTCTCTTGAGCATAATTTTGCATAGGAGGAGGGTTGTAAGGGACCTGATAGGGTGGTCGTTATGGGCGAATGTTTCCTTGAGTTGGGGCCCAAAAATGTGGGTGATTGGGAGAATGCACATATGATTGAGCATTGAAGATTGTGTATGGAGATAAAGATACTGGATATTGATGGACATAAGGGTAGTAATGTTGAGGATAACTAGATTGTCCTTGAAGTGGTGGGTAAGGACAATTAGAATTTCTTTGAGCACCCCTTGACCCTGATGCTAGCGAAGAAACTTCCTCTTTTCTTTTACGATTTCCAAAACTGCCTGAACCACCTTGAATGGCCTGTGTGGTAGCTTTGATTGTTGTCTGGCTCACGATCCTCCCTGTTTTAAGACCACTTTCAACCATTTCTCCAATTTTGATTGCTGTGTGAAACGGTCTTCCCATTGCGGCTGTCAGGTGGTGGAAATAGTCAGGATCTTGAGCCTCTATGAAGATATCAACCAATTCTTGCTCATCTAAAGATGGTTTGACCCGGGCTGCTTGTTCCCTCCATTTGATAGCATACTCTCCGAAGCTTTCATTTGGCTTTTTTCTCATATTAGAGAGTGTATTGCGATCTGGCATAATGTCGACATTGTACTGAAATTGTCTAACAAAATCTTGAGCCATATCATCCCAGATGTGTGCCAGTGGGAGATCTCTTGGCCTATAAACCATTCTGAGGCAACACCAGTCAGGCTCTCACCAAAATAAGCCATGAGCAATTCCTCTTTACCCCCTGCACCTCTAAGTTGATTGCAGTATCTCTTGAGGTGAGCTATGGGATTACCGTGCCCGTCATACTTATCAAACTTAGGGGTTTTGAATCCAGGTGGCAAGTGGACATTTGGGAACATACACAAGTCTTTGAACGCGACACTTTTGTGCCCTCCTAGCCCTTGCATGATTTTCATGTGTTGCTCGATGCTTTTCATTTTCTTCAACATTTCCTCTTACTATGAGACTTGAGGGGGCCTATCAACATCAATAGGGGAGCCTAATTGTACAGAGTTAGGGTCCCCCGAATGCTATCCCAGGAGTATAGTATTGCTCTGGATGGACGGTGAACTGTCCCTCTTGAGCTGCTCTCTGCGTCACAGTTGGTTGCGGGAGAGTATAGACCGGTGCAGCTGTCGCGACAGTGGGATTATTCCTAAATGGCATGCCTTGATGGCGTGTTGTTGATGGTCTGACCCCACAATTATCAAATGGACCATACCCCAGAGGAAAGAAAGGATCTGATATCGGGACCTGAGAAGACGAAGATCGGATACTAGTGATCTCAGGAAAACCGGGAATAGATGTTGGTGGTTCTTGGCCATTGGCCCAGGCTTGCCACAACTGTGCCATACATGCCTCAATGTCCGATTTTCTTCAATAGTGGCTGACTCTCTTGTCGTTGAATCAAATGGAGTATCCACTGGGTTTACCGCAATTTCAGTATTGCTTTTCATTGATGCTCTTACCTTAGACCTCGTAAAGTACAGGTGTTCTGCCAGTTTACCACAAACCAACCACCAATAGCTTACAAGCTTACTAAAGAGATGAATGAACAAACTTGTTAGGGGTTAGACATCAATCACATATTTGTTAATCACATAGTAACATGAGTTCAGAAGGCCGTTGTCTCATCCCAGCTTTGCTTCGCTCATTGTCTTCCTTTTTCTTTCTTTTTTTTTTTAAAAAAAAAAGTTTTGATCGAACCCTTTGGAGGTTGCCTACGTATCATGTCGCCGCATGAATCAGATCATTACGTAGTTCAGAAATTTAGACCACTCAAAAACATTAATTTAGACAAGCAAAGTCCAACCCTTTCATTCATTACAAAAAAAACTTTAAGCAAAACGACAAGATCAATGGGTTTAAACACAACCATGATCAACATGATCTCTTTGAACACTGAACTTAAACTGAAACACTGAGTCTTAAACAAAACAAGATAAAACAAACAAACAAACTAAACAACTAAACTCTTCTTTAATCTTCATAATCTTCCTTGGGCTTTCTTTGTCCTCCTAAGGTCACATACAGATTCAACAATACCTTCGGCAGATGGGGAACAATGGCCCGTGCTTGCTCAGCCACTTCTGGATCATTCATGAGACGATGATTTTTAACAACATATGAGGTTTGTTCCGCCAGCTGATGAACTTGACGCCTAGCATTTCCCATATTTTCATAGCAGTTATTCAACCAAACCTGATGATCACCAAGATTGTTCCTTAAGAGGGCCTCTCGCTCCTCTGCTGCTTTAAGTTGATGGTGAAGTGTTGCTCTCTCAAAAATTATTTGTCTTTGCCCCTCTTCGATATCGACACACTGATTGATTTTTCTTTTATGTTCTTCTAACTCTGCTTTAAGCTGATCATGTAAATGCATCCAACATGACCTTTCTTTCTCAAATTTCTCCTTCCGCCGCTTAAGTTATCCCCTTTGGTAGTTCACGACTTCTTCAGATGCCACTAAGTCCCTCTTCAATCGAGAAATTTCAAAACTCTGCTCCTTTTTTATTTGTCGGGCCAAGTGAATTCTACTATCCAACTCTTCCTCTAAACGGGCTAATTTCCCCTCTGCATGTTTCAATTCCCCTTCCGCATCTTATAACTCCAACTGAATATTTCTTCCTCTTTGGACTTGAACTTCTTGTCGGGCAATGGTGGTTTTGGCCTTCTCCAATTCTTTTTCCAACTGTCTTATGATGTGCTGATCTTTTCTTTTTCTGCTGGATCCTTCGGGAATGTCACCAAGTGTTGTTGGATCACGAAACCACGATAAGTACCCAAACACCACTTTTCTTTTATCTTGCTCCACCACCATTTCACTTAGCTCAGAAATTATACTCTCAAACCAGATCTTCAAAATATCAGTGTTATCAAAGGCAAAACCTGGCGGGGTGTCAATTACAAATCTACTTATATCATCATTTGGTGGGATTTCTTGTACTCTAGTCAGCTGACGCATAACCCGAAGTGGGGCATAGGGTTGAACACCTCTAAACTCAATCAACACAAGAAACGAGATACCACTAGACATGCATATGACATCCTTAGCTGGAAACCAGTAATAATTCCACACTATTTCATCAGACGTGATCACCGAAAGTTTCTCTTCACACGCTATAATTCCTTTTGGAAAATCGATTTTTGTTTTTCTTTCCTTATGGGAGGAAACATAATTACACCAGTCTGGAGTGAACCTGGGTGCACGATCATGGTGATAAAGATGCTCCAAAAACCATATTTGCAACAAGATGTTGCAGCCTTCAAAGTACATTTCCCCATTTATGCATTTAGTCAAAGCACGGAACATATCTGCCAGGATCATAAGAATAATAGTAGGACTCTCCATTGTGGTCAACGCCTTTACCACCCCAGCCAGACGAATATCAATATGCTTGTCCCGTTTGGGGAAAACAATGAGCCCCAAAAATGCGACCATGAAGGCAAAACATCCATTCGCCTTCCAAGCCTCTTCACCCCCTTGGTTGCTAAGTTGGTTCCGATAGTTTTTAAAACCATCATTTTGGCCATACCTCTCATATAGAAAGTCCAATGAAACCCACCCATTTTTCAAACTCTCATTCTCTACTTGATTGATTTTGAGAAGTTCCAGGAACTTTTTGGCATCAACGTTCTTTGGAATTATAGGGTTTTTGTTGCGGAGATCAGCACCCTAAACACTGGACCCCTTCCCCATGAAGCTGGCGATTTCTTCCAGAGTTGGTGTCATCTCGAAGTCAGAAAATCGAAATACATTATTTTTTGAATCCCAGAAAGGAATTAATGCCTCGATCACATCCCTTCTAGGGTCGATCTCCAGTAGATGCACTAGATGTCCCAGATATTCTTTTACTCTCCTTTGCTCATGACTCCCCATGTTTGTCCACCATGGCCATAAATTCTTGGGTATTGTGCCAACGATCATGAACTCTAGAATTTCTTCACTTCTAGGCCTTTTGGAACCCTGTAATTTGGTCAGAGGTGCCATTTGTACCTTTGAATAGAGTCCAATTAATGTTTTGTGACAAACTCTAACCGAGGGAGGAAAGAAGAGTAAACAAAAAATTATTTTTTAAAAAAACAAAATACCTCTTTTTACAAACATTGAACCCGAGAAGGGATGCCTACGTATCTCATTTTAGTGAGAATCAGGTATGCGTAGTTCATAAAAAAACTCACACTTGAACGACACTTTTATTTCAACCTCTTTTATTATTATTATTATTTTAAAATAAAATAAAAAATTGAAAGACAAAGTTATTATAAAGCTGGTCAACAATATAAAGGCCTTTTGAATAAATTATTTTCACGTAACACATAAAATGAACATGTTGGTTTAGAGTGGGCACATATCTTAGATTTTCTAAGTCAAATGCAAAATAAACGTAGCCTACCAGAGATAGTTTTTGCTAGGTTTAGCACATTTTTTTGGAAGGTGTCTAGACTGCTTACTCGAGTGGACAACTCGAGTCGGGGAGGGTCAGCGTACCGATAGCAGAGTTATTTCGGCTTAACTGGTGGTTCAATCCCGCCTAACATATGTGCCAAACCTAGAACCAGGAGCGTAATCGCACAATGGCTCATCCTAGACAGAAGTCCCGTAGAGCATATTCGCACACACAATATATAACAAAATTCTAGAGATTCAGAGGGTGTGCAAGAGGATGCAATTTATATACAATTACACAATATCAAAACAATGAATCATTGAAATAGCGTAATTAGTCAACAAAAAAAAATAAAAAAAATAGCCAAATATAGTCAATGTACAAAGCTCGAATTCTAAAGAAAGACCCTAGCAGAGTCGCCAGATCTATCACACAACTTTACTTTTTACAATAGTTATGGATATGACGGTTTTTTTTTTTTTAAAAAGAGAATAAAAATAAAATATAAAACAAAAATGATTTTTTTTTAAAAAGTCGCCACTTGAAAATGAGTTTTTTAGGTGTTCCAAGTCACCTAGTAAATCCTAATTTAAAAAGAGAGAAAAAAATCTTTTTAGTTTTAGTCTACGAAAACAGAGATTGGGTAAGGAATTCTATTGACCGGAGGGAAGGTGTGAGGAACCCCCGAGTCTCGTGGTTCTAGCACGTTCGATTTATCAACTCATGTTTGGCTAAAATAACTTTTTGGATAAAAGAATAAATTTGTATTAGTTACTAATCTTTTTTTTATTTAAAATGATTGACCTAGGAGCGTAACCGCACACAAAATCACTTTTTTAGAAAGAATACACACCAAGGATCGTAACCGAACACATAGTGGTAGTTAAAGTTTATTTTATTTAAAAAAAAAAAGGATTGATAATTCATTACTCAAATTTTATTTAATAATGAGAAAAGAAAAAAAATGAAAAAAGAACTTGTTGCAACATTTAGACTTGAACAAATATTTTTTTTTAAAATAAAAAACAAATAAATATATTAACTGTCACTACTTGATGATAACAACAAAAAGAAAAAAAAGTATATTCTTTTTTTAAAAAAAAATAAAATGACTAGGCTCCTTTTAAAACAACTAGTGATATACTAAAAAAAAAATTATATTAATATAATTTCAGAAAAACGACCACTTTGATAAAATTTTCAGTTTTTCATAAAATAGTCATATGTTTTCTTTTGAAAGAAAATTGCAAAAATAGCCTATTTTATCTAATAGTTAAATTACTAACCAAAGTAGCCGGTTTTGTATTTCGTTTCAATAACCATTTTATATATTTATTTAGGAGAAAAAAAAACTTAATTTATGGAATGATCAAATTTACATTATTTTTGCAAAAGTGACCAGATATACATTTTTTGCAAAAATGGCCAGATTTACACTCTTTGCAAAACTGACCATATTTAGTTTTTTTTGTTTTTTTTATTTTTTGCAAAAAAGCAGCCTCTTTTTTTCTTTTCTTAGAATGACCAGAAACTAAAAATTAAAAAAAGACTTTGAGATTGTTATTTTTTTTAGCAAAAAGCATGGATTATGTATCCACTTCATAATGATAAATATAAAATTCACACCTAGTTTAATAATACACCAAAGATGAAATATATATATTTTTTTTCTTTTTAGAAGTAATGATTTTTCCTCTTCTAATTTTATGTTCTTGTTCTTTCTCCTTTTTTTTCCTCCCCCCTAATGAATAAAGATAGAATTAACACTTAGTTTAATAATAAAACTCAAATATACAATCACAATGAAACATAATCATATTAAGTATCATAACATATTTAACTAATACAAATAAACTAAACATAATAATTAAATAAAAAATATAAACATGCTTCATTATTTTTGAAGTTACATTGCAAAGTGTAAGGAAAGAAATATACCTAAAGAGATGATGACAAAATAATGATGAAAGAAAAACTCAATTCAACTCCCAAAAGATCACCAAAGATGAAATATATATATTTTTTTTCTTTTTAGAAGTAATGATTTTTCCTCTTCTAATTTTATGTTCTTGTTCTTTCTCCTTTTTTTTCCTCCCCCCTAATGAAATAAGAATGGGGGTTTAAATAGGTGTTGAGCATTAAACCCCCCACTCTTCTTGAAAACTTAAGAGTCAATGCATGCATTAGACTCTTTGTTTTCCCAAGGTGTCACCCAAGAAGACCAATGGAATTTCCTTTATACCTAAAGAGATGATAACAAAACAATGATGAAAGCAAAACTCAATTCAACTCCCAAAAGAGCACCAAAGATGAAATATATATATTTTTTTTCTTTTTAGAAGTAATGATTTTAGGAGGAGCATGAAAGATCAAATTTAAGACTAAAAATATTTTATTTATTTTTAAAAAAAATAGAATAAAAAGATAAAAAATAAGAAAATTATTTTTTTTCCAGTCTTTTTTTTTTTTTTCCCACCCCCCCCCCCCCCCCCGAAATGAAAGAAGAAAGGGTTTAAATAGGTGTGGATCATTAAACCCCCCACTCTTCTTGAAAACTTAAGAGTCAATGCATGCATTAGACTCTTTGTTTTCCCAAGGTGTCACCCAAGAAGACCAATGGAATTTCCTTTACTTTCTTTTCTTTTTCTTTTTCTTTTTTCAAGATAAAATTAATTGAAAGACTACATTGCCCTTTTAGATGACCCATTTCTTTTACTCATTAATTGAATAATAGCTAAATGGGTTATCTGAAAATTTTAAAATGGTCCCAAAATTGATCAAGACCCAAAAATCAGAAGACTAACACAAAATCTAAACATCTAAACTATTTTGAAGATCAAACACAACAAATAGGGCAGAAAAAAAAAAAGAAATAAAAACAAAATTAAAAGTAAAAAAAAACTTGAGCAACAACTTAAACATGAACTTGAAGAACACTAACAAAACAATATAAATCCGGCATCAAAACAACTTATATGGTTTAAAAAATGTGATAATGACGGATTTGGATAGAGGATGAGAGGGGGAAATGATTGACATAAATTTTCGGACGATTGGAGGTCGCCGAAAAATTCCACCGGAATTTTTTTGACGGATTTTTGACATAAACTTTACATCAAAGAGTAGCCCTTGAAGAGCTCTACACTTTTATGTAAAGGATATACAACGGGGATGACCGAAATTTCGTAAATCTAAAGAAAAATATGAAGATTTATGTTTAGTTTTTTCTTAGATCTATGGAGTTTGGCTATGAATATGAACGAATTGTTTGCGGATTTGTGTAGAGGAGGGTGAAAGGAAGAAATGGTAAAATTTTGGAGATTTTTTTCCGGTCAAGAGGTGGTGGCCGCCGCCGACAGTGACGGCGGTGGCGGTGGCCGGCCGGCGGTAGGTGGAAGCAAAGGGGAGAAGAACAAAATAAAAAAATGGCAATAAAAATTTGATTTTGGGGTTTTGTATTTTTGGTATGGTCCCATAAGAACCCTTGGATAAAAAAATCACGGATGGTTGAGATTTAATCTTGACCATTTCTATTGGACCGGGTCAAAATTGATTGGGCCATCAGAATTTGGTCTAAATTAACCCAATTCAATAAAAAATTGGGTTATTTGGGCCAATTAAAAAAATAATATAAACAAAGACAAAATTACCCAAAATAGAAAACAAAAAATATAAGACCTTACTATATATTGTAGGAGTAAAATAAACACGTCAAAAATTAGGTGTTTACACACATGTTGAAATACGATTGTATTCCTCAGCTCCTATACCACACACCAACAATTTCTTTGCCTTGTAGTTTTTCTCAATCTTCTTTCTATCAGCCTCAGTGTACTGTTGTCGAGTTTTGGGAATAACTCTGGTAATTTCTCCATCTTTTACTTCAGCTGTAGGAACATAGGGACCACAAGCAACATCCCATAGCTTACTATCCTCAGCCATAAGAAATCATGCATTCTAGTTTTCCACCAACTGTAGAACTAGCTATTGAAACGAGGTGGCCTAGTTGATGATTGTCCTTCCTCCAGATTTAGTGGAGCACCCATTCTTGCACAGTATTCTCTCTTGGTGTTAACTAGTTAGAGAGCCCAGGCTTTGATACCAATTGTTAGAATGTATGCGTCCAATATATTCCAATGGACCAGGTCCCTTAAATTAGTAAGAACAGTAACTTAAATAAATGCATTAAAATAAAAGACATAATCCGTTTACGTGGAAACCCCCTTGCTCAAGGAAGGAGAAAACCACGACTGGTACTCACAGGATTTCAATCCAACTCCATTCTCATTAAGGAGCAACGATTCAGATTACAAGCTCTTGCAATATAGGAATTTAACTCTAAATTCCTTCCCCCTTACTGTAACAACTTTGTTACAAATAATCTCCAAAGCAACAACTCTAATGCCTACTAAATCAACTAACTCTAATCGATTTAGACTTCACTAACTCACCATAGCTAACTCTAGCTACAACTCAAAATCATTGACAAAAGCACGAACTAATGTAATTCCTTTATAACACAGGAATTGATCTACAAGGGTAAGCACAGAATTATAAACCTACAACAACTAAGAACAATGACAACTCTATTAGGTCCCTTGTTCTTTAGGAGAATATTTCTAGAGAGAATGGCTTTTGTTGTATTTCCAACATTAAGGATGCAAAAACTACGTTGTGTCTATTGATATGAAGCTTATATATGATGGACACAAAACCCTAGAAGCAATACTATTGGCCAACAACCCTGTCGCTCTTCACCAGACACGCACCACCTCTTACAAATATCAGAGTGTGCAGAGTACTTTTTCCGCCTGTTCTTTTCTCGTGCAGGACCACCATTCTCACATGGGATCAGGTCCCTATTAGATCTCATGGTTTGTCAAATCATCAAAACTACATATTAACAGTCCAAATATTAATAACTGATCGGGGACGAGCTCAATTGTCTTTCCTTTCAAACTGAACTATCATGACATCTGCTAACTCCAACAGATTATTACTATAAAAAAGACTAGCTTATGAAGTGAATTCCTTTTCTAAACTAAAGAATTGATTTATCTTCACTAGCTAGGCCTAGTCGTACATTTCGAGGATCTACAGCAAATTCGGGATGAAGCAAGTCTAATGTTTTTCAAGCCTGAGAATCCCTAGGATGACTCATCAATCTATCTTGGTTACCCCCCAAAAAATGCCTTAGATTTGATAGTTTTAGAGCACATGTATAGTCTTTGCAACCTCGGTTTTAGTGGAAAGTAACGTAAAATCTTGGCAGATTGCTTTTTTTAATCATCTTTCCACCTAGATGTCTTACATTTTTTGCACTCTTGCATGCCTTCATCATCTTTCCCAAAATATAACAAACAGTCGTTTGGGCAAGCATGTATCTTGGTATAATTAAGACCAAGTTTATTGATGGTTTTCTTGGCCTCATAAAAAGAAACAAGAATCTTAGCATCTTCAAAGACATCTTTTAACAATTCTAATATCATACCATTGCTTTGTCAGTCATTCGACACAAACACTTTATGTGATACAATCTGATTAGAAAGGACAATTTGGAATACATCTTACACCCTTCATATAATGGTTGCTTGTCATATTCAATTAGTTCAAATAACTTAGCATAATCTTCATCCTACCTTCTAGTATGCTCTTCATTTAATATTTCTTCTCCATTTATAGGCTCACATGATAATATTTCTTCTTCATAATTTTTCAGAAAAGGCTTTAGAGTTAAGTGCTCTTGAACTACACCTCTGACCCATGCTCAAACGCAAAATCTAGAAACTTTATTACCCCATCTACAAATTCAGGAGTATTTTGTGGTTTGCCAATCCAAGATTTATCAATTGACAAGGCTAGAAAAAACGACATAGCAAATCAACTTAAAATTAAATAATATCAGCATATTAAAATGAAACATAAAAATAGCAAATATCTAATTGTAACTTTTACAGTGTGAAGTTGTTGATATCACCTCGTAATCAAATTTCTTTAAGAAAAAGATAGTTGCTACACAGAAACTAACATATAACTTTTAATTAAGTAAAAGAATTGCAATCCACTAACTAATTTGCAGAAATCACATTTAATATTCTGTTTAATTGAGTAAAAGAATTGTTGTTCACTAACTAATTTGCATAACTCATATCTAGTATTTTGGTACATCATCACTATCAGATTCTCAATCTACATCCCCATAGGCACATAAAAACAGCCAAAGTAAAAATTAAACCTATTAAATGCCAAAATTACTGGGAATTTTTTTTACTTCCAGTAAGACAAAATGCCATAAATACCGAAAATTTTCTTACTTCTAGCAATTCATACTTTTACTTATAAAAAATTAACAAAAAGTATCAAAAGATTTACTAATAAAAGTTTTATACCTATCAAATGATTACTGTTGATGTTTATCTCAATACCTTGACCACCAGTTTCTAATTCCTCGACAACCTATCAAGCATAAATATGAAAATTAGGTTAATAGCACCGGTAAATTAATAGAAGTGAAAAAGAAAGTGAACTCTAAGCCTCGAAAGTGCAATGTAGATCATAACTTCAATATTTCTGTAAGTCTCCTCTTTAGACTACAACTAAACTATAACATGCAAAATCAAACTACGAAAAGTGAAACCCCTAACAAATCTATACAGAAGTGTATAGAAATATAACAAAAAGTAAAACCCATAATAAATCTCTACAGAATTGTATAGAAATATCACAAAAAGTAAAACCCCTAACAAATCTATACAAACTCTCTACAATCTGAATTACATCCATGTCCCAAACAAATCTCTACAAACTCAAACATGAATGACCCAAACAAATCTCTATAAACTCAAACATGCATGAACAAATAGAGAATACATAGATTCACAAAAAAGTTCAGATTCACCCAAAAAAAACTTACAATTGATTGAGGTTTGAGCTTACATTGAAAAGTTTACATAATTTGAGTGTTATTTAAAGTGAATTAATAGCTTGATAGAGGATTGAGAGCTTAGCGTGATTTGAGCTTGATTTATTCAGTGATTGAGATCTTCATTGCAACAAATTAGCGATTGAGTAACAGATTGAGAATCTTTTGTTATGATTGATATTTTCCTAATTTGAGTTTGAGTTTCTTTCTTAGAAGTAAGGAAATAAAAGACAGTAAGCTATTTTGAGCTCTAACAATCTCGTTCTTTCAAATAAGGAATTGAGGGATTATTTTGTATTTTTTTTTTGAAAAAAACAACTAATTGAGACAATAAATACTAAAATTAGCGCTTAAATGGTTGTTAGCGCCCAAATTTGTCACAACCCAGTGGTACCCCTAGACGTAACATGTCATATAGAACCCCGAAGGACTCCATACAAGCCTCTTAGTCTTCATAACATAAGCAATAGAACAATAAGAGTAAAAACACATTTCAATATCTAAAATTTTCATAAAATAAAAGTGGAAGTCTTGACACTAAGTCTCAACATAGCCATCTATTACAATGTTTGAATGAAATAGGGCCCAACTCATACAACATGTCCAAAAAGGAAAATACATGAACGAAACTACAACATAGGAAAAAAGTCAACCTCGAACCATGAGGACTCACCAACAAGCTCGAAAGATACTCAAGTCCAACTTAGCATATCATAACATAAGCAATAGAACAATAAGAGTAAAAACACATTTCAATATCTAAAATTTTCATAAAATAAAAGTGGAAGTCTTGACACTAAGTCTCAACATAGCCATCTATTACAATGTTTGAATGAAATAGGGCCCAACTCATACAACATGTCCAAAAAGGAAAATACATGAACGAAACTACAACATAGGAAAAAAGTCAACCTCGAACCATGAGGACTCACCAACAAGCTCGAAAGATACTCAAGTCCAAGCTCTAGCCACTAGAATGATCACCTCGAGAACCAGACCCTACACTTGGGGAAAATGTAGGAAAAGTAGGCATTAGTACAAAAATGCACCAAGTATGATAGTCATGCATAAAAACATTGAAAACATGCTAAAAGAGACATTTCATTAGAAAGTATGCAATTTATCGAATTTAAACATGATTTAAGAGTTTAGAGAGCATAAGTCATAAAACATAGCGAACATGTCATCATCATCTTAAAAGCCTTTGAAAACTCATATACAAAGCTTATTGAGTAACCATAGTTCATAATTCATATTCTTATTCTTGTTGTTGTGGGAATAAGCCTTAACCGACATGAGACCATGTGAGCTATAACATGATCTCCCGGTGTTACCCACACCGAAAATGGGTATCCTACTTGCCTAAGGTAGAACCATACTTTTAGTTTAAGTGGATCCACTAGCTAAATAACCTATGGGGCACATAGTTTATGGGATAAGGAGATCGCTACTAGAAACTCGGACTCAACTTGCGTAAAAGGTCTCCATCTCATGAGATATATTTTGGGAAACCGGACTCAACTAGTGTAAAAGCTTTCATCTCATATTCAATATCCACTCGGTGCTAAGCATTAATTCTCATGGAGTAATTATTAAGTCTTGACTTAAATCATATTCACAAAAGAAAGTTTTGACACTCAATCCCTACTTAATTCATAAGATAGCTCTTAGATCATGCATGAGAATAACCTTTCACTGTCCATGTCTACATACAAGTCTTAGATTCAATTAGGTGAGAAAGTCTTTCAACCTTAGAATCTTCATTATGTGAGAAAACCTTTCACATCATATCACATTCATGCATAGGTGTGTATATGAGAATATCCTTTCAACAACACAACAACTACACCATAATCATAGACAATTCACTCTTAAAGTGTTCTAAAAGCAATTACATTGATTTCATAAAAACATGCATAAATCTCATACTTTGCCCCTTCCAAGGTTCAAAGATCACTTTCAATCAACACATTTAGAATTCAAACATTAGACATGGATATCTTCATAATTCAAGTAACCCAATCACTACATGTATAATTCATAACATTCTTCTTTCATTAACAAAAGATCCACATCACAAGATCACAATTGGGAAATATGGAGATTTGATGGGTTCTTGGGGATACAACATAAAAATCATAGGAAATCATCAATTGATGCATAATATAACATGATTCAATCATTAGAATCGATTTTGAAAGGAACCCATGACTTTGAAATCAAACCCTAACATTTGAGGATTTCTAACTTTGAAATTGGGATTTTGAAGGGACTCCATGAATAAAATATATCCATGGATGAAAGATATCATATCTTATCAATAAAGCCCAATGAATTTGATGTGAAGAACCTTGCTTCTTGAACCCTAGCTCCAACTTCCTTCTTCTTCTTCAAGTTCTAGAGAGAGAATATTTGAGAGGAGTTTTGAGAATTCTTTTGAGTGATTTCAGAGGTTGACTTGAATGAGGGATTTTGGGGGTTAAAAATCCTTATATAGGTGTTTTAGGCTTGAGCAAAATGACACCACTTTGATTTAATTAAAATCGGAAAAGACCCTTAAGTCCTCACTTAACTGTCCCACAGGGTCCACCTACGAGACCTCACCGACGGACCGTGGATGGACCTATGGTTCACCAAGATGAACCGTGGGTCGGTGGTTTGGGACTAAAAAATTGAGCCTTGGACCTACGGGACACAAACCACGGGCTGTGGACCCATCTATGCGGCGTGGGTCTAGGCGTGGCTCTGCCTTAGGCAGTATCATAGGCTCACCATGAAGCCCACCTACGGGGTGTGGGTCTAACCACGGGGCGTGGTTGGCCCACGTAGATGACACCTGTAGGTTCTGAAAATTAGGGCTGGGCATTCGGTATTTCTGTTCGATTTCAGTTTTTTTTTTTTTTTTCGGTTTTCGATTCGTGTACAACGTGTATCGAACACCGAACCGAAAAAATTCAGTTCGGTCTGGTTTATGTTATTTCAATTCGGTTTTTGTTAGTTCGATTTTTTGTAATGGGCCTGTTTAGTGGGTTTTTTAAAATTTTGTATTTTTTTGTTTATTTTATTTATATTTATTTCTTTTTTCTTATTTTACTCTGTTTTTTAAATTATGGTATGATTCAAAGTATTGTGTGTTGCGGTCGCTGCCTGCTGGTTTACATTAGTCGCTGCTGTGCTGCGGCTGCCTGCTGGTCGATTGGCGGTTGCTGCTGGTTGCCGAAAGTGGGAACATTGATTTTCGTGTGCTGCCGGAAGTGGGAACGCCGATTCACTGTAGACTCTCATCGGGAACGTGGGTATGTACTCTATAAAGTGGAAAACAGGAAAAGTAAGAAACATAGAGAAGTTTGAAAAGACAAACTTTTATCTACTTTTGCTTTTAATTTTAAATTATAATATTTATTATTTAATATTAATAATTAATATAATATTAATATATATTATAATATAATATATTTAGGTAAACCGAAATACCGAATAACAAAAAAAATACATACCGAAAATCGAATCGAAATACCGAAAAATACAAAAACATATACCGAATACCGAACCGAAAACCGAAATACCAAAATAATTCGGTTCGGTTCGATTTTTCAGTTTTTCGGTGTTTAGGCCCAACCCTACTGAAAATTGGCTAGGTTTCCCTCTTTAGACTACGGGGTGTTACAAAATTAGGCATGTTATTTTTCTTTGCGTTGAGTTATAAATATTTAATATTCTAATAGTTTATAATTATTAAGGAAAGGAGGATAATAATTAAATTTAAATACTAAAATAGATGAGAAAATTTAAGGAAAATTTAAATATAAGGAAAGATAGTAATAAATATAGTTGGACAAATAATAATTTTGTTGGGTTAATATAAAAAATTTAAAAATATCAGTGGCGGTTCAAACCGTTGTAATTTAAGTCCGAATTGTCGCTATTAAAATATTTAATATGATGTATTATAAAATGTCGTATTATTTTATATGTGTGGCGGTTCTTGGAAACCGTTATAACAAAACCACTGCAATATTTCCATTTTTTTGTAGTGTGTCTTGTCTATTATGATAGATATAAGTAGATAATCGAGGAATTAATTGAACATGCTATTGTTATACAAAGGAAACTTCTTTATTGAATAAAAACATATTGATGTTGGCATGTTAGGGTAAATTTCATCTCCAAGACTCAAGTGATTATATTAAGGTGATATCTAGAATAATATTTTGTCACCTAGTCTTTGTTTCACCCTGTAAAGTAAATTAAACATAAATAAAATCAATTTCAAGTTGGTTAGAAGAAGTAATTGATCATATTTTTGGTAACGACAAACACTTTATAAAGTGATAAAGCTTTCAAAAATAAAAATATAAGTAAATAGTAAATAGTAAAATTTAAATAAATAAATTTTTAAATACAATTCACAAAAGGAAAAAAAAAGTAAAGGAACGTGGGAGCACAACAATAAATGAAAACGCAAAGGGTTGGACTTTCATTTTGTCATTTACTGCACTTCAATTTGTTTGTTATAATATTATGAATTTTTTTAGTTATTTTCTAATTATTTTTATTGTTATTAATTATCAATCGTTTACATTTCTTACTAATGACATTGTAAATTATTAGCAACAAAAAAACTTTGATATGAAGCAATACGTAAGATTCATTATTTATTCTTTACTTGTCATTTTAATTTACTTGTCGTTTTAATTTTTATAGTCATTTAACACTTGACTCTTTAATATATTGGTTGATTCAAGCCTATAACATTCAATTGGTGTTAGAATAGTTATTCCTCAAAGATGGATGAGATCATGAAGAGAAAAGGTATACACAAATTAAGGTCATCTTGGCTAGTGGAGCAAATGGATCTTCGTCTGCACCAAAGCATTTATATAATTTACATGAAAATTAAGAAAATCATTTGAAGTGAATTGTGTTGTCAGTAGGTTATTGGTCATCATTCGTAGATACGGTGCTATAATTTATCGAGGTCAGCGACCTTATTTTCTTATTTTCCAATTTAAAATCTCCTTTTTTCCCCATGTCTTTTAAACATGCTTTACAATTTGATTAGTTTTTCGTGAATAGATTTCTATTTTGTAAAATCTAATTATAATAGGTAGGTGAATGAAAACGAATTTGAGAAAAAGGAAAGTGATCGCTCCCTTCTATATACTAAGCTGATTGTTCAAGATAAACAAACATACAATCTTAGTAGATTGGTTTCAATGGAAGAAAAATAAGATTTCTTACGCAGTTTTATGTCTACTATAGTTTTAAAAGATAGTAAGAATATTGATGTTTTCTTATTTTTTCTGTTCTTACCGGATTAGTACATGCTAAACTCATGATATAAATGGAGGTGGATTCAAGAGTGGATTTTTTTTGGTATACAATATTAAGTAAGTTACATTGATTTTGTAGTTTTTGTTTGCTTTCTAGATTTAATTTTTTTGTTGTTGTTTGTTTTATCCTTTTAACCCCAAGTCCCCAATATATATTGCATAGGATACTACTATACCCGTCATAATGATTATTTTTCAGAGTAAAAAAGCCAGAAAACTCTAATGTTATTTTTTTGTTTATGATGGTTACGAACTTTGTGGTGACTAGGTGAACAAAAGATGCACACTACATATATATTTTTAAATCGTATCATATTATTCTAATATTATTCACTAATTTGAAAGGAAATTTTCTTTCCATCTATGAATTACCTTTGTCCTTTAATGTACCATATTTTATGTTATTCTTTAGAAATACAATAATAACTTAAAAGTTATGAATAAATGTGATTGCATGTTTGGAGCTACAAGCCTTAAAGTAAAAAAGTATATTCAAGGTTGTAATATGTATCTATCTAGCTATACTATTAGCTAAATAGAATGTCTTAAACTAAAGTAATGAAAAACGAAATAAATCCTATCAAATTGAAAGACCACATAAAGTTTAAAGACATTATATTTTTACTCTTCAATCAAATTCCTTCTTTAGGGATGTATGATCCAAATTGTGAGGGTATTTTTCACTAAAGGTAGTGATAAAAAAATATTATATGACACCTCCAAAAACAAAACTAAGAAGACAATTAAACAACTTCAACAATGAGTGTCACGACCCGAGCCTACACCCTGGACGTGGTCGGCACTCGAGAATCATAGTTGGTTTTCAAGCGAACCCTCATCATGGCTGACTACAAGGGGAAGACTAATTTAACCATACATAAGCATTAAATTGAAAGAAACGTTTAAAAACAGTTTTCTAAATCTCAAAACTTCACTGAATATACTGAGTATGAAACATAAGTTTTAAATAAAATATCTGAAACTGAAAGACTCTCTAAAACTATCTATCTATGAAGCCTCTACAATACAAAGATGAGTGTCGGGACAAGACCCACGACTCTTCAAAAGAACTACTACTGACAAATCATAAAACTGGAGTACTCCGAAAGCAAGGAGGTCTCACTCATAAGCAGACGAGTGGATGAAGTGATCTCGACAGACACTTGTTGAGGCGATCCTAATAACTTGTATCTGTATCATTAAAAGATGCAGGTCTAATGACATCAGTACATTGAATGTACGAGTATGTAATATAGATGAATAACAAATAACTGAATGAAAGGACTGCAATAAATATAGATATATACTCAACAGAATGTAAAGAAATAAAGGAGTGAAATCATTAAAACTTTACAAAAATACTTACTCATCTCTAAACTCAAAACATTAAGTGATATAATAAAAATATACTTTTAACTCTATTTGGGAGATTCTCTAACCGACAACCATCACTATGAGCTACGTGATGATGCAACGTCTCACCCACGCTACCAGAACTGTCATATACCTTGTCGGGGTATAGAACACCTCAACTAAGAGGATCCACTAAGCTCTGTCCGAAGGCACTTATGATTCATCTAAAAAGTATGATCTTGTACCCATGTTGGCATACATAATTTATGAGGAATGTGAGTTATCTAAACTCATCCTCATATCGGTGCTCAATAGTACTCCCATTAATATATGCTCATGCTCAATGTTTAAAAAATACTCTTCCTCTGGTTTGAGATAATTGCTCAAACTATCCTCTTAAAAGAGGTAATTGCTCTTGAAATATCTTTGAATTCATAACTCATTTAGAAATCAAAGTTTTTCTTTTATCAATTGAAAAACGGATACCTTTGGAAATACTTAGTTCACTTATACTCTTACTCAATTCATACTTGAAAACTCTTTCTCAAAAGCATATCAAAATAATTTTGTAATATGATCATTGATGACTTGGGAAGTCATACTGCAGAAACATTTATGGTATATCTAGATACCATATTGCTTAAAGATGTATGGCATACTCGACTGTCATACTAATCATATATTAAAAAACTCATTCTCAAAACTCCTCTTTACTTTCTCAAAACCTCAGTTTAAAACTCAAATGATGGCTTTAAAAAGCTTCTCAAAATTTATAACTCAATTCATAGGGTTCATGCGGAATTATGGACATGAAAGACTCAATATAGGGATCTTAATAGCAATATGAAAACTTAGTACTCAGAACTCATAAACTTAGAACTCAAGAACTCGAAACTTATATCAAGAATACTCAATTCATAGGGTTAATGTTGATATATATATATGAACGAATCAACTCAAGAATCATAATGCAAAATATATAGCAATTCAATAGTTAGGAATAGAATTTCTAAAAGAAACAGGAACTCAAGAACTCAGAATCAACTTATCTAAAAAATACTCAAATCTAGGGATAGAATCCTAGATTACTCTTTTACTGATTGTAAAGTAGATGTAGGGCGTGAGGACAAACTAGTCCAACACTATGATAGTCTTATATACCTGGAATAATAAGGTTCTTGAAGAATCTTAAAGAAGAACTTGATTATAAGCCTTGAAACCCTAGCTTGAAGGAGAAAAATCAAGAAAACCTTTTTGAGATTTCTTGAATTAGTTTCTTGAAACTCTTGAAGAGGAATCTTGAAAAAGATTGAAAGAATCTTTAATTGAGTCTTCTACTTTGATTTTTCCTTGGGGTTTTGCCTTAGGGTTTGAGAGAGACGAGAATGATGAATTAAAAGATAAAATCTGATTGTTTTAGGTCTTTAATTAGTCAAGAAATTCGTTTCGGGTTTTCTTCGAGGTAAAAAGACAAATACGACCCTTTTTAATATTTTCCCGTCGGCTAATTCGTCACTGCATTGTATCAGGTTACTAAAATTGTCATAACTTTTTACTCAAAACTTGGATTGACGCAAAATTAGCGACGTTGGAAAGAAGATTCAAATACCTTTAATTTTATAGGTTATGGGCCACCTAACTCTTTATGTTCTAAGAGATATGGTCATTTGAAGTTGACCCAAGTAGAATCTTACATCAAAACTTAATCGGTAAGGAAACTTTCAACTCAACTTTATGTTAGGGAATTTTAGTGACCTTAACATCTAAGAAAATTTAGAATCAGTCGGTGAAATCTTATTCACAAATAAAGAATGGCTCGAATCTTATCTTAAAAATTTTTGGGATGTTACAATATCTCCCCCTTGGGATCATTCGTCCTCCAATGACGGCTGAACTGAGAATAGAAGGAGTTACTCGTACTATATTCAAGCCTAACTCAAAATCACAAAGTACTTAACATAGGGTGATTATTCTGATCAAAATCACAATATTCGAGTTCTATACCTCAATAGGGAATCTCATCATAAGAACACTACTCCTTACCACTACATTCCGCTAACCTTGAACTCATATCATGAAACACCTAATGTATCACACATTGTCCACATGTTACCAACACCACATTCAAGCCTAATACTATAATCACTCCATGGACTCCTACTAATCACTCTTTATAAGAATTCCTCATTCTCTCGCCACTTTTACCAATGTAACTTTCATGCATTATTACCAGGATTTGACTTATTACTCATCGTAAAATTTTATCTCCTTTTCCTCTACATTTATAACCTTAGATGGAATAAATACACCAGCACTATCACAATAAGAAAATAGAAATCCTATTCGCTATCATCAAACAACTACTATCAACAACACCACTTTCAACTAAAAAGGATCACTAAGAGAGCTTTAGGGCGAAAGATCATAAGCATGATTCATTTGAGATATCTGATATAAGAATATGCATGACATACATTATTTTGCTAGCCATTAAGAGCAAATAATGAATTTGTGAGACTGGGCGTACTATGATACATGAGTGCTTATATGAATAAGTTCATCTTATGAGGCTGATATCCATAACTTTATGGAGTAAGATTGAGATCAATGGGCTAAAGTCTTTGCCCCACATTCTGAAAACTGAGCTTAGATTGAATGAAAACTTATCTTAGATGTGAATCTCTCTGAAGTGTATGAGCATTGGTCATAGACACAATTCTGATATTAGGAATATCAACAAGATATTGTAATAACTTTGCTTGAGGAATATGCAAGATTATGAACAGATTGATATACCTCTAAGACTCGTTCTGAAGACATCACTATCTCATTCTCAACACTGGACTTGATTTCTCATCTTATCATCTCCCCCCTAGTTCTAAAGTTAACACTTGAGAGATATGGATCTATTCCATCATCTCTAAATTGGTCTACATTCCCTTTACTCTAATACTCGGGAAAGGCTTACCTCACGGCTACTGAACCCTCTAAAAGCAAGTACTAAGACTCCTTCTAAGATATCTTTCTAAGATGCTTCTATTAACCTCTTCTCATTGGCTTATAAGGCCGCTTCATCGAAATCTTAAGGAAAAAACTCAAATATACTATATAGGCATGCATGGAAAATCATTAACTTAATAGGAACCTCGTCTGATTACATACAATCTCGGGTACACCTCTTAATGCTCTTGTTACTCTTATGACTTAGCCACACTTTGCTGCATTTATCTAAAAGTTAGGATATCTCACTTGTACCACTCATATTCATTACAACTAACATCCCAATTCCTCACCTACTCTATGTCAAGTATACCAGATCGGATCTCAAGACTAACATCGTCACCCTCATGTTGTCATTCTTTTGATGACAACACTCATCTCAAATTCAAGCCTAGTGTCTATTACAAAACACGAATATTACTATAATTGCTTGCATACTATACTAACTTATTACTATTAGATAAAATTAAGAAACACTTGACCACTAAAACCTCATGAATTAGTCAATCTCTATCTCTCAATCTTCATACTTACAATTTACCGTTAGACTTCCTTTCATAATTTAAGTACTATTTACACACTCACTACACATCATTGCCTAATTAGTTCTATAATCCTTTGAATATTATGGGCTCTCCCTTAAAAATCACAAGTCTAGCTTAGAACTATCACCTATGAATACTCTTGCTTTTCTATTCAACACCTACACTTGGTCGTTATTAACACAATGACACATCATCATAAACTCCTTTCTAGTTAAAGTATACTCCAACTCATCCTAACGAGTAACTCTTACTCTACCTCCTATCATGAAATCATCACAAACCCATCACTTCTTAGTCTACCCATAAGGGAAAACTCATCATTAATAACTCACTAGGTGCATGACTACCATACCATAATTCGCCTCATCACTATCTTCCTTTCTTAGATTACTGAACCTCTGCATGCATTCTTCTAACTTTGGCACTTTTACTATTACTACTTCTAACCTCGTAACTCCTATTATCTTTTCGGGTGCAAATACTACCAAAGCTCTCAAACACACTTCCTCATAAGGGTCTCAACTGAAATGAGGTTTAGAGAAGAGAGTACATCTCGCTTTTAGCTTGAGCGCACGATTCATTTGAATAAGAGTGCATTATTTCGAATATGAACACTTAGTCTCACTCACGGGCTTCTCTCAAGCCCATGTGAAGTCTCATAACTTACTCAAGAATTTTTCTCAGAGTAATTCATCGAAAAGGATCTGGCTTTGCTTTTCAACTACCTTGAGTATGAGGGGTAGTCGAATGAATATGAGAAACACATGAATTTGAATAAGTTCCTTATGACACATCTCTATTGCACGATTTAAAGTATGCAAAAAGGAAACTTTTTCTAAATGTCTGTAATCCCTCATTTATAGAAGTGGGGCCCTCACAACCATAAATAAAATCCTATAGACACGGCTTCATAGACACCCTAGGACACTTGAACTTTATGCTTTGATACCAAGTTTGTCACGATCCGAGCCTATACCTTAGACATGACCGACACCCAAGAACCATTGCTTGTCCCCAAGCGAACCCTCATCCTGGCTGACTACAAGAGGATGACTAACTCAAACATAAATAAGCATCAAATTGAAAGAAACGGTTAAAAAACAGTTTTCTGAATCTCAAAACTTCACTGAATATACTAAGTATGAAACATAAGTTTTAAATAAAATATCTGAAACTGAAAGACTCTCCAAAAATGTCTATCTATGAAGCCTCTACTATACAAAGATGAGTGTCGGGACAAGACCCATGACTACTCAAAAGAACTACTACTAACAACTCAGAAAACTGGAGTACGCTGAAAGCAAGGAGGTCTCACTCATAAGCAGACAAGTGGATGAAGTGATCTCGACAGACTCTTGTTGAGGATCCTACTAACATGTATCTGCATCATTAAAAAATGCAGGTTGAATGACATCAGTACATTGAATGTACGAGGATGTAATATAGCTTAATAACAAATAACTGAATGAAAGGACTCCAATAGATATAGATATATACTCAACTAAATGTAAAGAAATAAAGGAGTGAAATCATTAAAACTTTACAAAAATACTTATTCATCTATGAACTCAACACATTAAGTGATATAATAAAAATATACTTTTAACTCTATTGGGATATTCTCTAACCGACAACCATCACTATGAGCTACGTGATGATACAATGTCTCGCCCAAAGCTGCCAGAACTGTCCTATACTTTGTCGGGGTATAGAACACCTCAACTAAGTGCATTCACTAAGCTCCGCCCGAAGGCACTTATGATTCATCTAAAAAGTATGATCATGTACCTATGTTGGCATACATGGTTTATGAGAAATCTAATTTGTCTGAACTCATCCCCATATCGGTGCTCAATACTACTCCCAATAATATATGCTCATGCTCAATGTTTAAAAACATACTTTCCTCTCGTTTGAGATAATTTCTCAAACTATCCTCTTAAAAGAGGTAACTGCTTTTGAAATATCTTTGAACTCATAACTAATTTAGAAATTAAAGTTTCTCTTTTATCAATGTAAAAACTAATACCTTTGGGAATATTTAGTTCCCTTATACTTTTACTCAATTCATACTTGAAAACTCTTTCTCAAAAACATATCAAAATCATATTGTAATATGATCATTGATGACTCGGAAAGTCATACCATAAACATTGATGATATATCTAGATACCGTACTACTTAAACATTGATGGCATACTCGACTATCATACTAATCATATATTAGAAACTCTTTCTGAAAACTCCTCTTTACTTTTTCAGAAAACTCAGTTGGTTTTAAAAAGCTTCTCAAAATTTATAACTCAATTCATAAGGTTCATGCGGAATAATGGATATGAACGACTCAACTCATGGATCTTAATAGCAATATGGAAACTCAGTACTTAGAATTCAAGAACTCAAAGCTCAAGAACTCGGAACTCATCTTTAGAATACTCAATTCATAAGGTTCATGTTGAAATATAGACATTAACGAATCAACACAAGAATCTTAGGGGTCGTTCGGTACAAAAATTAATAACGCAAGGACTAGTAATGCAGGGATTAGTAATGCAGGGATTAATAGTGCAGGGATTAGTAATACATGGTTTAGTTTTATCAAGTGTTTGGTCATTTTTTCCCACCTCATCTTGTGTTTGGATTGAAACTCTATAAAAAGCTTCTTTCCAATTATACCCTCGAATTATTATGTAATTGGGTCAAGGAAGATAATTACCGGATAATATTATTTTTTATAACCTTCTAACTAGCTATGAGAAGAACAATTTTGTTGTCATGTTTGCTATTTTTACACTTGAATTATTTGAGGATAAATAATTGTCGTCTTAATAAATTGATCACTCAGAAAATCTCATTTTTCAATTTAAAAAAGTAACAATGGTAAAATTGAATAAACCATCTACATTTACACATAAAATTGCAAGTTGTAGCTTTAATATGTATGTATGTATGTATATGTATATATATATTATTACATACATATATACATAGATATATATATATATATATATATATACACACACATATATACACATATATGTATTGGATTTATGAGTAACAAACAGCTCTCTCTAGATAATTTGTAAGCTAATTTATTTAAATAAATTTACTAGTACAAATACAAATCATAAAATCAAGAAAATAATTAAAATGATTTGAGGGATATTTTTGTGTTTACATAGACTTATCCCATGGTATTATATCCTATGTATTACTAATAGCTCCAAATGGAAGGTATTAGTAATACATCCTATAATACCATGCAGGAGGTATGACTAATCCATGGATTAGTTATACATAGGCCCAAATTTCTACCAAACATAATACAAAATAATACCTTACATAATACATGGACTATTTCTTCTAATACGCCCTACCAAACGACCCCTTAATGCATAATATATAGCAATTCAATAATTAGGAATATAATTTCAAAAAGAAACAGGAACTCAAGAACTCAAAATCAACTTATCTCAAGAATACTCAAATCTAGGGATAAAAAAGATTACTCGTTTACTGATTTAAAAATAGATGTAGGGCGTGAGGACGAACTAGTCCAACACTATGATAGTCTTACATACCTGGAAGAATAATGTTCTTGAAGAATCTTGAAGATGAACTTGATTAGAAACCTTGAAACCTAAGCCTGAAGGGGCAAGAAAACCTTTCTTGAGATTTCTTGAATTTGTTTCTTGGAACTCTTGAAGAGGAGTCTTGAAAAGGATTGAAAGAATCTTGAATTGAGTCTTCTACTTTGATTTTTCCTTAGGGTTTTGCCGTAGGATTTGAGAGAGAAGAGAATGGTGAATTAAAAGATAAAATCTAATTGTTTTGGGTCTTTAAATAGTCAAGAAATTCATTTAGGGTTTTCTTCGAGGTAAAAAGATAAAAACGACTCTTTTTAATATTTTCCTGTCGGTTAACTCGTCACGACACTGTATCAGGTTACTAAAATGGTCATAACTTTTTACTCAAAACTCGGATTGACTCAAAATTGGTGGCGTTGGAAAGAAGAATCAAATACCTTTAATTTGAAAGGTTATGAGCCACACAAATCTTTATATTCTAAGAGATATGGTCATTTGAAGTTGACCCAAGTAGAATCTTACATCAAAACTTGATCGGTAAGGAAACTTTCAACTCAACTTTATGTTAGGAATTTTAGTGACCTTAACATCTAAGAAAATTTAGAATCACTCGATGAAATCTTATTCACAAATAAAGAATAGCTCGAATCATATCTTAAAAAATTTCGGGATGTTACAATGAGAGTCCAAGCCAAAACTACAATAAGACATTATAGGAAAAGTAAAAAATTATACCAAGTCATTTGAGGACTTTTGGAACACAAAATCTCTTCCTTTATTGAAACATAGTATTTAATAATTGTATAACTTACATAAATCTCATAGTGTAAGACCCTAAATTACATCTTATCCCTACTTTTTTCTATTTTACAAGAATCCCTTAAAATATCAGCCATCTGGATACATAAGTTTCATCCGGATACATTAATTGTGATACATTATAAAACTTGTCTATTGCGCTTAATATGGAATATTAATGTAAAATTGATTTTTCCCCACAAATCACGCAGAACTGATTTTCTTTCCCACAAATCACGCAGAGCTGATTGATATCTTATTTTGTTTGAAAAATACTGCATTTTATAAAAAGATACATTATACATGTAATTGTTTCTCAATAACATTTTTTGTGTGATACATAACACAGTAGTGAATTGATATGTATATGATACATGTAAATTGTAATTAAGTTTGAAAATTGTTGAATTTGATATATATTATGTACATATCAATTAATTTGATACACGATGCTTTATCTATAGAATAATAGGGTTTATGTATCAAGTGTATTTATTGGGTAATGTGTAAAGGCACATAATCTTCTAATTTAAATAAGTCTAAACAAAAATTAAACACTATAGATACATAACAATAATTGATACATGGTAGACTATACAATTTGAACACGATATATTGAGCATGATAAAATTGTAATGTATCATAATGTTGAAAAGACGGCACTATACATTAATTTAAGAAAATAAAAATAATTAGATACATTAAAAATCTGAATCCATATATATAAGATGAATAAGAAAAAATCGAAAAAAACCCAACAATCAGATTTGCTTCTCCTTCTCCTTCTCAACATATCGATAATGTATCCGATTGTTGCTGCATTTGTGGTAGTCCATTGGATGCACAATAAAAACTTTGCCAATACATTGTCATAGCAAGTCTACCAGTACCGACATTTGGAGGAGAACAAGATGGACCCCAAGATCTCATATTAGTATTAGAAGAATTTAGTTGAGTAACCCCAATACTAAATGAAGGGTCCTAACCCATATGTATCAGAAAAAAATCTGGAAAAACTGGAAGAAGAAAATAATGGCGCGGCAAAGAAAAACCTTACCTATTCAGATGTTTGAAAATGATCGACTTAAGAGAGAGAATCATTTTGAAAATCAAATTAATTTAAAAATTGTAACTGCTAAGAATGTGGAGTAATTTAGGGAGAGAAAAAGGAGTGAAAAGGGGAGTGGTAAACGTGGATTTTAGCTGATGGATCTTATGTATATGAAAGTTCTAAGAATTGGGAGAAATAAGGAATTTTTGAAATATTTCAAAAAGGTAGGGAAAAATGGAGAATAAGGTAAGTAAAGTTATGTATATAAGTAATTTTTCCTTTCTTGAATAGTCTTGATAACAAATAATTGATTCCATCCATATGTATCTAAATCCCCCCCCCCCCCCAAATTCTAAAAAGCCAAATATTTTACTCAAGGATTTTGATAAACTTATAAACTCCCAGAGGATTTCTCTGGTAAGCTCTTCTTGCTCAAATTGAATATGAGATTACTGTTTCAAGGAACAAGCTCTTCTCTGCAAAATTATTGCTTTCACTTTGGGCGAAATCACTTGTTTTCTTCTTTTTTATTTCTCTAGTTTATTCTCTTCGTGTTACGGTGAATATTTTTTCTTCATTTTTCCAGTTTCATCTATTTTGTGTTCCAGCGATATTTCTCCTTTCTTTTTCTTGTTTTCCTTGTATTTTTAAGAATGCATGACTATGCTCAGTGGCGGATCTAGGATTTAGAGTCCGTGGGTGCTAAATAGACTTATCCATTAAAAATTATTTTAAAAAAATAATGTGCCAGCTATTTTTCCTTAAAAAAACGTGCTTGGAGCCTTTTTTTTTTCTTAAAAAACGTTTGCAGCAAATTTCTCAAAAAAATAGGTACAAATGGGATTCGAACCCGCAACATCAGCCTTCTAAAGTTGCCCTCCTACCGTGGCACCACAAGCCGGTTTTGTTCACTAGGGTGACACGCTTTATAATTTATATAAATATTATATATATACCTATGTATATATAGAGTTTTCGTCGAAATTCGGGGGTGGCGTGGCACCCCATACCCCTTCATAGATCCGCCCCTGACTATGCTTGACGCCATGGAAGTAGAAGCTGCTGAAACCCTTTTAAGATTTGGGCAAAGAAATAATTATTGGTGTTTGCCTAAATCTTAAAAGGGTTTCTCTTTGCCCAAATCATTGATGTGTTTCTCTTTCCCCAAATAGTAGGTTTCCATATCAATCCCAAATAGAGATTTGTGTAGACACGTAATTTTTGATCGAACATAAAACTTTACACTTATTTATATTCCTTAAATATTTATTTTATGTTAAGTTAGATATTTTGATTTTTGTCTTATTTTAGTAAGTTTATTTTAAAAGATTTGAAAATAACAAAAAGAAAAGATATTTTAGTTTTAATAAATAAGCTAATATTTCTTAATTATCATTTATTATTAGTTACTTAATTTTGTTAGTTTAAACAATAATTGAATAATTTTTTTTGTTGTATATTAATTATTTAATAATAATAATCTAATAAACCCACCCCACACTTCCACTCCCTCACGTCTTCATCAACATTCCACACCCCACACGACACAACCCACTACTCCACTCCTATTTACATGCACACTACAACAACAAAAAGAGGACCCACCTGGAAAAAATCTATCCTATATATAGAACACACATACGCCAGAAAAAAAAAACACAGACATATGCACTAATCTTGGCAACACAATATATATGTCGTACTTTTGCACATTGTGATTGAGATCTGGAAGTCTATTTTCGCGGTTTCGAGCTCGTGCTTCTTATATGTAGTTCTTTCTTCTCGTGAAATAATTTTTACCAGAGATAACACTTTATTTTATTTTATTTTTGTATTAATTTTATACCATGATTGTGCAAGAATTGATTTCAATATATTAAAGTTGTTCAGATTTCGTATGTGTTTAATCTGTTAATATTCTTTAATGTTATAATATTTAAATATATGCGAACCTGTTATATCCTTAAGTTTAGAATAAAATTTGTATAATATGATAATTATTCATTGTATGCTAAAATGTATGATATTTATTTATTTTTATTGGGCGTGTGGATGCTATATTCTATTTTTATATAATAGTTGAGGTTTTGATAAGATACATTTCAAATTTTTGTGTTAACTGTTCTCCTGTACGTATGCTTATTAGTTTGTTTATGTGAATTATTATGGATAATTTTTTGGTATAATAATGGTTATTAGTAAGTGGTATAATTGACGTCAACTTGTATTAATTGTAGTTTGACTTACATTATTTCGCTGGGCACAATGGTGTGCTATATTTTTTGATGTATGATTTATTTGGTTTTGTTTTAATAATTAATTTGTTCATAAAAAATAAATAAATTAAATAGGGTATTAGTGTTTATTGACTTAGTGTTTATTGTATATGTCTAACTCCATAAGAATAAGGATGTTTCTTACGTAATAAATGTTCATAGTATAGTTTTATTTCACGATTATATAAAATTTGATTCCAAATTATGAAATTACTCAAATTTTAGATGTGTTTAATTTTGATTATAATGTTGAAATATGCTTGAACTTTTTATATCGTTAAATTTAGAATAAAACTTATATACTAGATGACTACTAATCACCAAGCTCATTTGAGGTTCATTACTTATATTATTCTTCATCATTGCTTATAAATTCTTTGGTAAATCAATATGAATAATTAAAAGTGTGATTGAAAGAATTAATAAAATTGGGTCATATTAAAAATAGGTAATTTATTGTTATTAAGGTTGAGTTCCAAGGAAAGGTACGTTTTGTCATATTTTATTCACGTTCTTTTTATGTCATTAAAGTGTTATGCATATCAATAATCATTGGTTGGCATTTTGTCTGATAGGAAAGAATCAATAGGAAGATAACTGAAATAGACTTAAAATGTAAAGAAAAATAAAAAAAAATAGGCCTAAAATGTTCAATATTTTATTATTTTTGGATAATTAAATACTTCCAACCTATTGAACAAAATAGAAAACTATTAGAATTCATTTAACGCCATACGTGCATAGTTTTTTTTTCTCTCTCTTTTAAAAAATAAAATTTGGTTTCAATAAAGAATGTGGCTACACATCTTATTTTTGAAACACTTAAAATAAATCTAAGGATGCAGTTACGCACCTTAGACAAATTATTTTAATAGTCAAAATTATTAAATTTAAACTAAAATTTGTAAATTGAGAATATTAGGTGATGCACTTGAGAGGGGAAGACAGTTATGTCTCTAAATGTCAAGAGCGAGAATGCAGTTATGCATCCGATTTAAGATCAATAAAATTCAACAATAAAAAAAAATACAAGCGAACCATGGTCTTAGACACAATTTATCCAAAAATAATTAAGATAAGTATAAGTCAATAAAAGCGGTCGTGCTAGAACCACGGGACTCGAGGGATGCCTAATACCTTCCCCTCGGTCAACAGAATTCCTTACCCGAATTTCTAGTTCGCAGACCAAAATAAAGAGTCATTTTCTTTTGATTAGGGATTAAAGAAAAGGTGACTTGGAACACCATAACTCAATTCCAAGTGACGGCTTTGAAAAAATAAAATAAAAATCTCTAAATCAATATCGTCACTTAAATTGGAAAAACCCTATCCATCGATCCAAAAAAGGGTGTGACAATTTGCTAATATTTTAATTTATTTTTTCCATTTTATTTCTTGTTATGAAAATCTGTGTAAATGAATTTGATTTTTAATGAGTTGAATATGAAATTATTGCTATCAAATGTGAGCTTTGTTCCAGTAGATATTATTTTTCGTGTCTTTCGGGTTTCTACATTTGAGTTCCAAAGTAGTGACAGATAAGGTCTGCATACACAATATTCTTTATAGAGTCACGAATGAAATTATACTAGGTAGGCTGATGCTGGTTGTGATAGTTTCAAAAGATTCTAAGAAAAATGTAAATTTATTTTTTTGAAATTTAGTTATATGTTGTTATTTATCTGTCTTGTATTTATGAAGTACACACATTTTTTGACAGGGAAAATACATAAGTACCCCCCAGCCTATGCCCAAAATCTATGAGACACACCTAACCTTTACTAAGGTACTATTACCACCCCGAACTTATTTTATATATAATTTTCTACCCCTTTTCGGCCTACGTGGCACTATCTTGTGGGTCCAACGCGTGTTGGCAATTTTTTCAAGGATAGTGCCACGTAGGCCGAAAAGGGGTAGAAAATTAATTAAAAAATAAATTCGAGAGTAATAGGACCTTAGTAAAAATTAGGTGTGTCTCAGGGATTTTGGGAATAGGCTGAGGGTACTTATGCATTTTCCCTTTTTGACATGATATTAATATTTCAATGGTTAGGGACATAGATATCAAACTGAGTTCATAAAGCGTAGTGCCTTTTCAGGTTTTTTATGGAATTTCAGTTTGATCAGAGAATGAGAGTGGAAGGTGGGTGGGGGTGTTTTATGAGTGGTGGAATGCACTTGTAAATGAGCATTGTTTTTTCCAATGTAGGCTATTGGTTTGACTTGGCCTACTAGTCAGTCAATTTAAAAGATCAGTTAGCAAATCGATGAGTTCATTAATTATTAATCATAGCTAGTAGATTCACAAATAGCATATGAATGAATATTATGGAGACTACCTTGGTAAGTAGGATTTCCTTCACGATGTGAGGGTTACACTGGATTTCATGTTATAGCTCGCATGGTCTTAGTGTCCGTTAACGGTAAATATCCCACAAAAACGAACTATGTTACCTTCAAAGGTTTTATGAAAGCTTTTATTTTATTTAAGGATACATTGATGTTGTTTATGACTTACGATTCTTTACAGGTTTTTACTCATGTTTTAGCTTGGTCATGCATATAATGTTTAAATCCTCACACGGTCATGTTTAAGTCTTTTAATGCATTTTCCCATAAATAGTACATTCCATTTACTAATGCATACTTGTGCCTATATTGTTTTATAATATGAGATCCGGTGTTTCTCCTTCCACTCGTGGCTAGCTTGGATTGCTAGTTTACTATTGGATTGGTGAGTCCTCATACTTCGAGGGCAAGGTCATGAAGACTCTTAGGACCCGTTTGACCATAGATTTTCCAAGTAATATTTGGGGGAAAATTTGGAAAATAGTGTTTGTCCATATAATTTGTCATTATTTGTCAAATATTTTTGGCAAATATCTCAAATTCCCAAATATTAGTTTTTTCTAGTATTTGGGCTAAATCTCATTATTCGGGATCTTTTAAAAATTGAAGTTTTATACCAAACCTTTATCTTTTACAAAAACTCCCTCTATAGTTGTTGTTGCGTTGTATTACATAATTTTCTACTTGAACACCAAAGTAGTGATGAAATATTCAGTTTAAAGTGATGATATGGTTGTTGATGAAAATGATTAACAATCGACTCAGAGTAACAAAGTTATGTGCTTTGTCTACTTCACGATATATGGAATGATGCTTGTTGCACTCACTCCAAACTACCACATTGCTCTAGTGTCATGGACACTACTTGTTATTTGTTGCAACGAAGATCCAATTGACTTGTAATACAAACTTATAGTTAGTTTTGATAGTTTTTAAAACTTATGGGTATAAATCATATATTTTTTTAAAAGTGAAATATGTTTCCCAAATACTATGGCCAAACACATGGTGAAATTTCACCCACCCAAATTTTCACCCAAATAATATTTGCCAAGAATATTTGGAAATCTATGGCCAAACTCTAGCTTATTGATTTTGTTGCTTTTCTTTGAAACGTTGTACGTGGTGTATGGTTTACGTCTCAACCACTCTTGTGTTGGTTTAGAATATCTTGTCAAGACATAGTTATGATTCCGCTTTTATGTTCTAAACTTTCTTTTATGATATAAGATGATTTTACATATTCTCTCTTTTGTTGTAGTTAATTATGCCTTATGTATGTCAAGTGTCTTGTGTAGGGCCTTCCGGGGTCTGATACACCATGTCACGTCTTGGGAATACTTTTGGTCGTAATAGGCTCATCCGTCAATTTAGGACTGATACCTTAAGTAAAAATCCCTAAGTTCTAGAACTACGTCTCATTGTAGGTTTTAAGGGGTCAATTGTCTGATCAGGCAGGTCATGCTCCTTAGTGCTTTGAACATTAGCTTATAGGATCCACATCATGTTCCATGACCCTACTCTAAACTTAGGAGAACCTGTAACCCCCTTACCCATACTTCCCCTCTCCCCCGGCCTCAACCAAAGATATGACCGCAGTCTAGCATCATTCTCAAGAGCCACTAGGGAGATGTGAACTAAAAAAGATGTAATGAAACATGAATCTACTAAACTATTGAATCAAGCAGAGAGTCTTAGGACCAATTAACGATAACAAAAATTTAAGAAGAGAAAATAATAATATAATAGGTAACAAAAGTAACTAGCTCTAGAAACAACAAGAATTATGCAATTTATGACTCTATGGATGAAAAGGCAGAGAGTCACATAGAGAAAAGTGAACAAGAGAAAAAGATACACATTAGTATACTAACATAACAAATTAGCAATTATACATGAATCATATATCGAAAAACTAAATCCGAAAAATATACAAAATTGGAATGATCTGAAAACCAAAAACTAAAGGTAACCTGAAGCAAATTTGGAAAATAATTTGGCCAGATAGAACCTAGAACTTGAAGAGGAGATTGTATGCACTTCAACGGAGAAAAAAAAATAATTCCAGCCAAATTTGTTGCTTCTTTATTGCTAGAATCTTGTTGTTTGTCGTTGGGCGGCAAGCCGATGGTGTCTTATGGGTAGAAAAAGGGGGAATTGAAAATGATCGTGAATTCGTTGGAGAAGTGTAGTGGCGTGTGTAACAGAGAAACCCTAGAAGATCGGTGACGAGGGAGAAAGATATTTTCTTTGAATTCACTAAGGGAGTGGAATTAAGATGCAAAAATGGGAATATATTGTTGCTCTATATATACAGAGAGGGAAAACAACTTATTACATATTTTCTCAATGTAAGGAAGGTTAACGTATTGATGCTTGAGGTACAAAATCTGGTAAGCAAGTTGTAATAAATAAAGTATTGTATCAAGCATCAACACGTAAACCTTCCTTATATTGAGAAAATATGTAATAAGTTGTTTTCCCTATATGTATATATGGAGGCAACAACACATTTCCAGTTTTGCATCTCAATTCCACTCCCTTTGTGAATTCAAAGAAAAGATTGTGCTCTCTTGTCACTGATCTTCTAAGGTTCCTCTGTTGCACACTCCACCACATTTCTCCGGTGAATGTGCCATCATTTTCAATTCCCCTTTGTTCTACCTATAGGCCACCATCGACTTGCCACCCAACGACAAACAACAAGATTCCAATGACCAAGAAGCAACAAATTGGCCGGAATTATTCTTTTTTCTCCGTTGAAGTACATATGATTTCCTCTTTAAGTTTCAGGTTCTATCTTACCAAATTATTTTCCAGATTTTCTTCTGGTTACCTTTAGTTTTTGGTTTTCAGATCTTTCCATTGTTGTATATTTTTCAGATCTAGTTTTTCGATATATGTGATCATGTATAATTGTTGATATGTTATGTTAGTATACTATTGTATATCTCTATCTCTTGTTCACTTTGCTCTATGTAACTCTTTGTTTCTTCATCCATAGTGTCATATATTTCATAATTCTTTGTGCCCTAAAGTCCCCCTCCCCCGGCCTCGAGGCACACTCCGTGTCCCGAGGTGCTTCCCACCCCTGACCTCGAGGCACACTCCGTTCCCCGAGGACCCCCCATCCCTCCCCCCGCCTTCGAGGCCCACTCCGTTCCCCGAGGACCCCCCATCCCTCCCCCCGCCTTCGAGGCCCACTCCGTTCCCCGAGGACCCCCCATCCCTCCCCCTGCTTCGAGGCACACTCCATACCTCGAGGACCCCCCACCCCTTCCTCGACCCTGTGGCATACGTCGTACCCCAAGGACCCCCCCATCCCTCCCCCCAGTCTCGAGGCACACTCCGTGTCCCGAGGTGCTTCCCACCCCTGACCTCGAGGCACACTCTGTACCCCGAGAACCCCCCATCCCTCGACGCACACTCCGTGCAACGAGGACCCCCCACCTCTCCACCTGTCCATGAGGCAAACTCTGTTCCTCGAGAACCCCCCACCCTCTCCGCAGCTTCGAGGCACACTCCATACCTCGAGGACCCCCCACCCCTTCCTCGACCTTGAGGCATACGTCGTACCCCAAGGACCCCCCCATCCCTCCCCCCGCCTTCGAGGCACACTCCGTACCTTGAGAACCCCGCCACCCCTCGAGGCACACTCTATGCCTGAGTCCCACTCCCCGCCCCCGGTCTCGAGGCAAACTCCTTTCCCTGTGGCCCCCTCCCCGCCCCCGGCCTCGAGGCACACTCTGTACCCCGAGAACCCCCCATCCCTCGACGCACACTCCGTGCAACGAGGACCCCCCACCCCTTCCTCGACCTTGAGGCATACGTCGTACCCCAAGGACCCCCCCATCCCTCCCCCCAGTCTCGAGGCACACTCCGTGTCCCGAGGTGCTTCCCACCCCTGACCTCGAGGCACACTCCAAGCAACGAGGACCCCCCACCCCTTCCTCGACCTTGAGGCATACGTCGTACCCCAAGGACCCCCCCATCCCTCCCCCCGCCTTCGAGGCCCACTCCGTTCCCCGAGGAACCCTCACCCCTCAAGGCACACTCCATTCCCCAAGGACTCGCCCCCACCTCTCGGCCTCAAGGCACACTCCGTTCCCCGAGGACCCCCCATCCCTCCCCCTGCTTCGAGGCACACTCCATACCTCGAGGACCCCCCACCCCTTCCTCGACCCTGTGGCATACGTCGTACCCCAAGGACCCCCCCATCCCTCCCCCCGCCTTCGAGGCCCACTCCGTTCCCCGAGGACCCCCCATCCCTCCCCCTGCTTCGAGGCACACTCCATACCTCGAGGACCCCCCACCCCTTCCTCGACCTTGAGGCATACGTCGTACCCCAAGGACCCCCCCATCCCTCCCCCTGCTTCGAGGCACACTCCATACCTCGAGGACCCCCCACCCCTTCCTCGACCTTGAGGCATACGTCGTACCCCAAGGACCCCCCCATCCCTCCCCCCGCCTTCGAGGCCCACTCCGTTCCCCGAGGACCCCCCATCCCTCCCCCCGCCTTCGAGGCACACTCCGTACCTTGAGAACCCCGCCACCCCTCGAGGCACACTCCGTGTCCCGAGGTGCTTCCCACCCCTGACCTCGAGGCACACTCTGTGCTCTGAGGTTCCCCCAACCCCTGGCCTCGAGGTACACTTTATTCCCCGAGGAACCCCTACCCCTCCCTTCAGCCTCGAGGAACACGTCGTTCCCCGAGGACACCACCCCCCACCCATCGACCTCGAGGCACACTCCAAGCAACGAGGACCCCCCACCCCTTCCTCGACCCTGTGGCATACGTCGTACCCCAAGGACCCCCCCATCCCTCCCCCCGCCTTCGAGGCACACTCCGTACCTTGAGAACCCCGCCACCCCTCGAGGCACACTCTATGCCTGAGTCCCACTCCCCGCCCCCGGTCTCGAGGCAAACTCCATTCCCTGAGGGCCCCTCCCCGCCTCCATCCTCAAGGCACACTTCGTGCCATAAGGCCCCCATCCCCGCCCCCCGGCCTCGAGGCACTCTCTGTTGGGTAGATTCATAACAAAAAGAAGACAAAAACAAAAACAGAGTTGGGTAGAGAGTAATTCAAAACTTTCACAATGGTGAACCAAGGGGTCTCGTTTTATCCTATCAATCTTGATCCTCTGCATGTACATGGTTCTGAGTATTATCAAGAAGTTTCACAAATTAATCAAGAAAAATGAGATGAGGAAAGGAACACTTATAAAAATCAAGGAACGAGCGCAATCAAACTAAAAAAATCAACTGATCATGCTAGGTAAAAGGGATCAATGAATTAAAATGAAGACACAACCACCCCTCTGCTTAGCTTCTTTTTGATTCAAGCTCCTTGCAGATAAAACTCAGGAATGGGAAAATAATAGAGCTACTTAAGGAAAATAACTTATAACAACTGTTTCATACTATTCTAAGCAGTAAAAGGAGAGAAAAGTATATTTTTTGCCTCTTAACTCGCAATCTAAAATATAAATGAGAAAAGGATTTTGGGGATATAGCAGGCCAATCAAATGAAGAATGATGAGTTGCATGTACAAAACAAGAAGCATGCACTCATAAGAACTATTAAGAAGTAACTGAATGATTCAAACTACATATGCATCATATCTCGTAAGTGCAACATAATTTGGAGTCCCACAAGTGGTATAGTCGGCCCTGACTCCCTGTTAGAGATTTGAGTAAATTGCCCAAAGTCGGAAACTTTTAAGTTCCCTTGGAAATCAAGAAGCAAATTTTCAGGTGGGGGAACATGGAGCAATAGTTAAAAAATTAAGATAGATAATGTTCACAGCAGATTTACCAATCAGCAATTGCAAAACTTCAGATCTCAGTGGTATTGCTGTGACAGTGAGCAAACGCATCAATGAGTTGTTGAAAGTTTTTTGGGGAGGCGAGGTGTAGGCTATGTTTGAAGCAAAGCAAAATTCTATGTTTCAAGCTAAATGATCCATAAGCAATAAAAACAAGAGAGAGCTAACCACCAGGTATGATATACCGAATTCCCCATTCCTACGAGTTAATTTTGAGGTTACATATAAATTATTCAATTAATCAATCAATCACTTATATAATAGTAATGGAAATGGATATGTTTGCAAAGGTGAGGAGAGTGAGTAGCAGGTGGGAGATAGAATAAAATAGGGTTTATGGATTGATACAGCGGACAAAATTCTTCTAAGGGTACACTTGCTATTAATCCAAATTGTAACAGGGTTTGGAAAGGTAGTAGCCGTTAGGAAATAAGGAAGAAGTAAGAATAGAATCTCTGCAGTAATTCAACGATCTCAGTTCCACACAACCTGATTCCAGAAGGATAACAAATGCAGATAGTTATACTAACTCTAGACCAGCTCTTTGGCTGATAATAAATAGAAAGGTTTAATTCACTATGAAAAAAATGATAATAAATCAACCAGATTAATGAAGGAAAACTATAATCGCATCGAATGAAATCAAAAAGCCATAGCAGCACTGAGAGACATAGGCACGTACTTGGTTACAAAGTCACTAACATCTTGAAGACTTCTTAGATCAGGCACTTGATGGTTTTGCACAAATTTCCTGATTCAGCGAGAAACACCCACTGGCTGTAATCTGATAGAGTAGTGCCATCAATAAGATTTGTTTCTTTGTCGTAATTAAGTAATACAATCCTTTGGCATGAAGAGAACTTGACCTGCAATGTGTAACAATTTTCCATTAACAACTGGTGAAACAAACTGTGGCTAGAATAGAAATTTATGTATGGTTCTCACTCACTGTATTTATGTCAATGGCAGGAAAAATGTTCTGGAATATAAACGTAGTGAGCTTTAGGTGTTCTTCCCTTGTCCCAAAACCAGATAGCACAATCTGCAAGCATAATTCTGGAGCTCAGCTGACCAGGCAGAGAAAAAAAGATAATGCTAAGACAAGACAACCAACTTTATAAAATGCCAACATGAGTATGTTCTTATAGGTGCATCTACATGTCAGGAAGTGTGAAGTAGTCATGTAAGATTCAGCAGAAAAGATTACCAACGGTGGGTTCTTGAAATGATCCAAAGGGCATCTTGGACGGAGTTGAGATTGAACAATCTCAGCAGCCAACGAATATTTATGTATTTTAAATGTTAAAGTTGGACAGTGTTTCATTTTGGCAACCCTCAAGTATGATGCAGAGTCAGTTTCTGCAATATGAGGAAATGTGTGACCATCAAACCATTAGCAAGACTCATAAAATCTTTGAGATTATTTCGATTTGATTCCTGAAATTAAATTAACGAAACATTATTTGGTCAAGAGATATGAAAAATACAGACAACAGATGTATATTGTAATATACAGAACCACAGAGGTAAAGATAAATATATAGCAGAAAATATATTCATGTTTCTAGCTTATGTCACAAGACAAAATCAGGCATTGCTGCGAAAAGCTACAGAGCTCATAAGTCGAGGAAACAAAAAGAAGCGAGAAGTACTGAAAAGATCAGTCCTGCCAATGAACGTTCCATTTGATCATTTCTGCTTTTTTTTTCAAATAGCAGGAATTCAGCAACCAGGAGAATAACAGGCATAATATCTAGTCCACAAGTTAAATGGAAAAAAGCTAAAACATTGTACTAGTAACAAAACACACACCCTTTCCTTTTCCAATTAAACAAACTCCTACTTGACTCTCTCCGCAATGTTCAAAGGCATTGAAGAGAAATCATCTCTTCGCAAGTTCACATATCACAGTGCAGAAAAAGATGTCTAACCCGTTCATATTGTGGGGTCCAGCCCCATTAGTCAAATTGTTGGTTTATTCAACATTTGCTGCCATTATTCAATTAAAGTTATTCAACAATTGCTGCATGCAATTGTCAATGGTTGGCAGCAAAAGTTGAGAAACATATCGGTGGATGTTGAAACTGTGCTGTTGATTTCTTCTATAAAAGGAGCTCTTCAGCTCCTCATTTGATACACCAATTCACAGAGAGAGTAAAAAATTTAGAGAGCTGTGAGGTTTCCATAGGCTATACAAGAAAAATAGTCTGTGAAGAAAAATAGAGTGTGAGCGATATTTTAGTAAGGTATATCATTGGATTCGTGAGGAAGTGGAAAGTGAATCATTTCACGTCAAAAAGATCCACACAAGTGAAAATCCTGCAGATATGCTGACCAAGACGATACCGAAAGACAAGTTCGAGTTATGCAAAGAACTTGTGGGTATGAGCTCTCTCTAAAGAAGATGAAGATACCTCCTTCCAGTGAATGGGACTGGAGGGGGAGATTTGTGGGGTCCAGCCCCATTAGTCAAATTGTTGGTTTATTCAACATTTGCTGCCATTATTCAATTAAAGTTATTCAACAATTGCTGCATGCAATTGTCAATGGTTGGCAGCAAAAGTTGAGAAACATATCGGTGGATGTTGAAACTGTGTTGTTGATTTCTTCTATAAAAGGAGCTCTTCAGCTCCTCATTTGATACACCAATTCACAGAGAGAGTAAAAAATTTAGAGAGCTGTGAGGTTTCCATAGGCTATACAAGAAAAATAGTCTGTGAAGAAAAATAGAGTGTGAGCGATATTTTAGTAAGGTGGAAACCAAAAGAGTGTTATTCCTTTTGAGTGTGTGGTAGTCATTTTGAGTATTGTACTCGTGACTACAGTGTAAAATTCCTTACTATAGTAATATCAGTTGCTCCTCTTGGCCCGTGGTTTTTCCCTTATTTAGAAGGGTTTCCACGTAAAATTCTTGGTGTCATTATTTCCCATTTTTATTTTCCATTACTTTTTACCATATATATTTTTGTGCTTGTCCGTGTTTTCCCAACACATATAACAGAAAAAAATAACTTATAACAACTGTTTCATACTATTCTAAGCAGTATTAGGAGAGAAAAGTACATATTTGCCTCTTAGCTCGCAATCTAAAGTATAAATGAGAAAAAGGTTTAGGGAGGATAGCAGGCCAATCAAATGAAGAATGACGGGTTGCATGTACAAAACAAGAAGAATGCACTCATAAGAACTATTGATTAAATTATGAGTAACAGGAGAGAGTTGACCACCAGGCATCATATACCAAATTCCCCATTCCTACGAGTTGATTAAATTATTCAATTAACCAATCAATCAATTAAGCCCCCAACCCAAAGTCAGAGGTTAAATACGAAAAATGGGAAAAAGTACCCTAATTCAGTGGTTAATACACAAATTTTCAGGCTGGAACAATAGTTAAAAGGTTAAGATATTCCAATCAGCGATCTTGGTTATAAACACCCTTGTTGTGACAGTGAGCAATTGCAAGCTATAATCTTCAAGCAAAGCAAAATTCTATGTTTCAAGGTAAATGATCCATAAACTGATAAACCAAATTCCCATTAGTACGAGTTGATTTCGATGTTACATATAAATTATTCAAATAATCAATCAATCAACTAATCCCCTAACCCTAAGTCAGAGGAAAAAGTACCTGAATACGAGCAGTGGCATCCGGACAGGAATCAAGAAGCATACCAACGTCTCTACTCATTTACCTCACAACCACCTCCCTCTTGTTTCTCAGCAATTTTATTCATCTTCGCCATTGTCTGTTGCATACATACACACAAAAAACCTTGATTTCTTTTATCCAAGGAGAATTAAAATTGAGAGGGGAATTGGGAAATTCACCATTTTAGAGAAATTGAAGGTTCTGCAAAAGAGAGAAAGACCCATGAGAAGAGCGTGTGTGAGAATATTCGGTAGTGAAGAAGAGAACAGAGTTTTGTAAGTTGTAACGGTCCTTTGGGGTGAAAAAAAAATGTGATTATTAGAATAATTTTAAAATGGATGACGTGGCGGTCTTTATGTGGCATTCTACCGTTTGTATATAACAGATAAACAGTGGTCTTTGGGCCTAACTAATAGTACTAATTTAACAAAATATAATCTACTAACTAACTAATACTAATTTAACAAAATATTTGAGTGAAACAAAATCTTTTTTGAGACGATTTTTGAATATTCATAAAATATACTAATTATATACATATTTGATATTTGAGTGGCGTATGCAGGACTTTTTGCAAGCAGTTTTCCAAAAAGTAAAATAAAAAATATTTAAACTTTTTTTCAATAAATTTTTATTTTGAAAATAATCTCATTAGAAATAATAGTGTTAAATATTTTATATAAATATATATATAGAATATCAAAAGAAGAAAAGAAAAATATCAGTAAACAATTATTTATTTATTTAATTTTTATTTTCATTTTTTTTATCAGTAAACAATTAAAGCTCCTCCTAAAATAAATATTTTTTGAAAAAATAATGCTGCCTAGATTCAAACACACGCCCATTTAGCAACATGTGATAAACTGAACCATCCGAGGTACACACTATTTACACAAAATATTCTCACTAATATAACCAAACTAGTTTGAAACGAGCACCGCTTCATCCCAATCGAACCTCCTCAAACTACAGCATGCATAAAGATCGGCCCAACCGAACAATTCATAGTATACATCTCACAAGTTTTCATGATCCTAGTCCAATAATCACAATTCAACAATCATCAAGTAACAAGCATGACAAACACAAATGTCAAATAGGTCAATCACAAGTAGCAAGACCATTAAAGCACAACAATCAAGCACATTGAATACAAATCCACAGATCTATCTCGCACAAAATCAATCGAAACTCATGGGAACCGCCCATAGTTTATGAACTCGTCAGACCTCGGCATCAATAGCACTCACCGAAAATGACCTTGACATGAATATCACTCGTTGGAACTGACATCGGCATCAATAACACTCGCCAACAATGACCTCAACATCAATAACACTCGTTCGTAATGACCTCGATATCAATAATCATCAGAAGCCTTATCACGGTGCTCAGAAATCAATGCAAGTAAGTAATTTCACACCACAAGGAAGAGTTAATAACTTAAGCAAATCAATTCCATAATAATACCATCAAAGCATTTCATCAATAATCATATTAGGGTTCACAACAAGGCAATTTCACAAAGTATCATAATCAACATGTTGCCTTTTATTGAACCCCTTTCTTTATTCATTAATATTAAGCAAGTGAAGCAATGAACCCCTCACCTCATTCTCATTACTCCCCAACACACATAATACAAGGAAATACGTGAATCAACTAGATTTACGAAGTTTAGAAAATCACTTGCCTCAATTTCAATCAAAGACGATCAAGATTTGAGCATTTCCTTTACGAACATGTCCAAAGCCACACAATCTAATTCAATCAAGTAATTACAATAAGAACCCGAAATTAACAACACCAAAGTCAAACACTTTGAAAAATGGGTCAAAAAAACTCAAAAATCCAATTCCAAAAATGAGCTTTGAATCGAAAAAACTTTACTTGAACTCATTACCCAAGGCATTTGGAACTCATTGGTGAATTCGTTAGATCTATGTAGTTTTGATGATTGATAAAGAAGGATGAAACGTGTCTGTCAATCTAGTCCAAATATACACTGCCTTGAGTAGTTTACTCGGGGCAAATTCATAAAATAAATAAAGGCAAGAATGAAGATAAAAATGCAAAAATCAAGGAGTGCATAATGATTAATTATGATACACTCAAAGGAAACAAGCAGACAGTGAATTGAAGAGTTGTAGTTTGACTCCAATAACAATGAAGTAAGGAGATTGTTTTGAAGAAGGACTCTCACTTGAAGTAGAACTCTAAGCCAAGAGAGTTTGAGTTGATGAGGAGGTTGAGGTGAAGAACAATTCTTTGAAGAGTTGTACTTAAATAAAAGCGAAGTCATTCAGAATATTAACACACTCAGAGAGAGAAAGGCAATTGGTATATTAACTTCATAGCACTAGTAAGTATTGAAGAAACACATTGAAGAACCAAGTCTTTTTATAGATATTATGTATTAGGAGTTTTTCGGGAATGCTAGACAAAAGTTGATATATCAAGCCATTCCTAACATTATTATGTGATTTTTATGGAAGAGGAGGAACACGGTGTTGCACGGAGAATCTTATTCTAGAGATAAAGTTATTGGGGATATTAATTATATTGTTCACAATCTGATTATTATACAACAGTCCCTAACTCTTGGCTTCACATGGTAGCACTCCTTTATGGTTACAGGCCATGGTTTCAGTATAAAGTGGTTAAATGGTTTCCCCCACCTTGTGGTTTGTGGAAATGCAATACTGATGGGGCCTCTAGAGGTAATCCAGGATCTAGTGCAGAAATATTTTGTGTTAAAAACTATGAAGGAGATCTAGTGGGTGCTAAGGGTTTGAAATTAGCAGAATCTACAAGTCTAGTAACTGAGGTATAGTGGCTATAAGAGAAGGTTTACAATATTGCGGGGAGAATAATTTCTTACACGCCACTCTAGAATCTGACTCTTTGGCTATGGTTCATATTCTTAATGGTGTTTGGGAGATTTATGGGAGTGTAACAATGGTGGTCGACTCCATCAACAGGCTAAGTGAGGTGTTATCAGTAAGAGTACAACATTTCTTAAGGGAGGGAAATACTCTTGCTGGGTTTTTTTTTTTGCTAAGTTGGTTTTTCATTTTGTAGGTAATTATGAATATAAAACCTTTTAGGAAGTTCCAAATTTAGGAAAAAAAGATCATCAATCTAGACAAATACAAAACACCATACGTGAGGATTCATCAGACAAGTTCACATTTATTTCAATTTAATAAGATTTGAATTTATCACAATTTATAATATGAATATAAAAGTGAAGTACATAAAAATACTGTTTTGTTAAGACACGTAAGCCAACATGTTTCACTGACACAATGATTTTAATTAATTAACTAAAATGTAGATAGTGTAGAATATCACAAATTATGATAGTTTAGAATTTCTTTTAAGATATTGTTACTTCAAGAGCAAATTGATGCATGTATAGTAATATAGAGAATTTGTTTTTTCTATCGAGCATGGTCACGACCTTTCCCACGCTAAGCTTGGTGGAAGTTCATCTCATTTACTTCAGAGAATCACCAGGTCGGCTTTCATGAATTTTCATTAACAACTTATTATTTTGTTCAGCCACAAAAAGTTGTGAAATCAGCTCGGAATATTTTTTAACACTATATCTCGATATTACTATTGCAAGAGCACATTCAAGGCATGAGAAGTGATAAAAGTTTTCTTCAACATATTACCATCAGTTATAGTTTCACCATATGATCTCAACAGTGAAATAATTTCTAACATTAAAGAATTATACTCGTAGAAAGATTTAAAATCATGCAACCTTAAATTTATCCAATGGAAACGTTCTTGTGGAAGAACGGTCATCTTCACGTGGTCATAGTTATCTTTCAAATTAATCCACATCATAAGGGAACCTTAGATATTCTAATTTCAATTCCTCATTAAGGTGTGAAGGAATATCATTGTCTCATAAAATCTTGGTTTAATACTTGAGTTTAATCTTTGATGGTGTATGTCAGACTCATCGCATCAAACACCCAAAGTAGACTGATTTTACCCAATATATCTAGTCTAGAATAATAAATTCAAGTTTACTATTTTAAAAGTAAACTTCAGATTTACTACTTTAAAAGTAAATAAAAATATATATATATACAAGGTAGAAAAATTTTCTTTAACACATCTTTGAGAGAATTATCAGCTTTTAAAGCAGTTATTTTTTTTAGATTTTATGAAGTACCATTAAATTTAACCACTTAACAATATGTTCTAAGGTATCAAATGTCCTTCAACTTAAAGTCATAATTCAAAAATTGACTTGCATCTGTTACTTACCTTAATATTTGCATGAACTAAACCACAATTATATATTACTTTACCATACGTCTGCAGCTACCACTGCTACTACTACACATCTCAAATTCCAAATCCAAACGTTGTTGCTCGTGAGACCACCGTTACTACTTCCTCTAACTATATTCCTTTGATAATGTTAGATATGCTGAGTCTCCTTACCAAAAAAAATAAAAAATGACAGTGTCGAATTGATAACGCGTTGACTCCATCAATAGACATTTTTAAAGATGCTTAAAAGCTTATTTCTGAGACTTATAGCATGTTTTGAAAACTCAACATGGTTCGAAGTGGCCAGTGAATGAACAAAATAAACTAAGATTTGCAAACGTTATTTTGAATGGTATGAAAGTTGAGATTCAACCTAAAAAAGTGATTGTTGGAAACTATTACTTGTAGCTTAATTACCAATTATAGATAATTTAGAAAATGAACCTCAGTTGGAAGGGAAAATTTCCATGCTATGGAGTCTCAGAGGCTGTAAAATCAAAGAGAGAATATGTCTTCAAGCTTCATGATTTTTGACATAGAAGCAATCTTCTAAAACCGGAATAACTAAAGGATGTTTTCATTCCAACATCTCCATTCACTCCCTACCTGTTGTTACAAATGATGCACTTAACCAAAAGTCATCTTATGACAAGCCTACAACTTATAATCATGAGCACAGCTTCATAAAAGAACTTCTATGATTTTAACATCCTATACAATTGCAACACACATAAACACATCATCTGTAATATTGTACAAACACCTTGAACAAAGTTACACATTAAAAAACTAATGGTACATCATGTATTTGAAATCACAACGACTATGAGGCAGAAATGCCCAGATCATACTTCTTTTCTAGCAGAACACCAGGAGCATCTCCAGAACCCACATTCAGAAAGACAAAGGAGGGAAATCATCTTCATCTTTTAGATGGTATGATGACTTGAGGGTAACCCTGAATGTGTAAAAGCAAGCTTAGGAGTTTTGTGATTGAATACTGTAGGAGTTACTACTAATCAAAGTCGCTCATACCTATCAAGTTCCTTACTAAAAACAGAATTTGACCTCTGAAATGCTGGTATTGGAGATACAGGGCTGCACTGTTGAGTAGGAGAAGAAACAGCTCTTTGTTGCCTACTCCTTTCGGAAATGCTTGTTCCCAAAGGCAGCACACCAACAGAACCAAATTCAACCATTCCCTCGGTCGGTAAAACCATACCTGTCATGCTATGGTGTCCCCTCCTATGAGAGGATGATAAAGGGTGGACATTACTTTGATCAGCAGAAGATTCAGATTGCAGCTGCTCATGGAAACTTCTCTCAAATGTGTGCATCTCCGTGAAAGTTGCCCGGCCATTAGTTCTGGGAGAGCTCAATCCTGCCTGATGTCTACCCTTCACTATTGATGGCCTATAACCATGTGGAGGATGATTCTGCAAAATTTAAGCCATAAAGAACTTACCAAACAAGGAAGATATTTTAGCTCACAACAGAAAGAAATGTATGCATGGGACTGACACCCACATGTGCAATGACTATTGCATGTCAGCCCCATACATTTAAAATGCCAATAAACAACAGGTTGAACATGAGTATACCAAATTCGGGAAGTATGTCCCAGTTCCCCGTTGCTTTGGCATCTCTTCCAAGGCAGCATAAGGCATACTATGCATTAACATTGGATTTATGGGGTAAAATGCTTGACTTGGGATAACACCATTTGTACTCCCATGAGAAAACCCATTTGTTTTCATATATGACGGCTGCTGAGCAGCTTCCCATGAGTACTTCATGTGATATGGAGATGGTGGTGCTTGAGGTACAGGCAGAGCAGGAATATTCAAGGCATATTCATAAAACCAGTGCCCATACTGCAAATACTTGAGGTAATTATCATAGTCCCCACTTAGATCAGATAAAGCTTTCAAAGAAAGTTCAGCACCACTTGTTGATGCCAAATCCCAGTTCAAATGATCACCTCCAGAGTTTGGAATAGAAGAGATAGCTTCCTTAACATCCAAAACAGTCTGCTTCAAACCATGGACAGTAAAATTCTTTCCCTCATTAGTAGGCGGCGATGACCCAGATGAAACATTCTTCTCAGAGTTGCCAAACTGTTTCATATGGGAAATCTCATTTTTCATCTCCCTATTGTACACATGGGAGTCAGCAAAAAATAGATGAGGTGCATGATGAGGCATACCCCGAGTTAATTGGCACTTTTTGCTACTTGAATCACCAAATTCAGGCCTATCTGTAGATATTGAAAGGCCATTCTCAATGGAGCTAGCAAGATCTACTGCATCACCAAAAAGACGGTAACCCAACGGGCTTCCCGTTCCATGCCTCTCTGCCATCAACGGCAGCATAGATTGATGTGCCTCTGTAGTGCCTTTCTGATGTCCATCTTCTCTGCAAGAAGATCCATCAGGATTGAGCTTACAAATTCCATGTGTTCCACCATCACTGGCAAAACTTAATTCAGATTTTCCCTGCTCTATTTGTGATGGATCAAAATTTGGAGCAGGAGAGGCAGGAGAGGCAAGACAGAAGTCATTGCTCGGATCTTGAACATCAGGCCTCTCTCCACTATCATGCCGATCCATAGTATTAGGGAAAAACCTATAAAGTTCCTCCACAATATTATCTTCGGATTGTAGAAGAATGCTTTCCAGCTTTCTAGCCCCATAATTGATGGCACTTCGTATCCGGTAGAAATTCCCTGCATAGCAGATAGACATGATAGAGCATATCACTCAATGGACAAGGAAAACAAGGTCTTGTATGACTTACTGGTTCAATGTCCAAAGTCGCTTCCACAACCAAACCTATCCTTTTCTCTGAGCTAGTTGTTGAAATGTCATAATCAGGAAATACTAGGAATTATCTGATTATAGTTTTTCATTCTCAATTGGCAAAAAGAATAATCTGAACCCACTGGGTATAATCTGGTTTGACTATGATGCAAAACCACATTATGTGTGCAAAAAGTCTGATTAAATTAAACCTAATTTGAATCCTTTTAACCCTGCCCCGACAACTATGAAATACCACATGTCCAATGGTTTATGATACCAGCATAAAATACATTGATTATCATGAGCATTATATGGTAGTATCAAAGAGGATAGAGAATTAAGTTTAGGAGACATTATACCTTTACTGACACTTCGACCAAGATTATTACTTTCCTTTAGAGGATCAATTATGTTAAGATACTTGTGCTGAATTTTCCGGGAATTTAAATCACCGCCTTTAGAAGGCACTGAAAACCTTTCAAGACAATATCTAATGAAATCATTGCTGAGCAGTACATCACCACCATCATTTTCAGGCACCTCAACTGCATGATAGGAAACAAAATCATTGGAACCAAACAAAAGGTGACAGGATCAGGACAAACTGCAGCCAGAACATGTTTCTTACCAACATATTCCGGTAAAGAGGATATGCGAACAGGCCCAGTTAGACTAACATAATAGTTATCCCAATCGAACTTGCCGAAGTAGTCCAAAAATTTATATAGAACCTAGAATTCACCATATCAGTCATTAGGCTCACCAATATCAAATTGAAACCTGAAATATCATCAGTTATGCCAGGAGAACTCACGGCTAAGGGACCATCTAGTGTTGTATGAAAAAAATGAAAGATGTACAGAACCAAAGTTTCTAAGGCATAAGTAGAAAACAAGCCGTGATGAGCACCAAGAAGACGGCTTTCATAATAGCACCAAGTTTTTATCAAGATAATGCTGCGCTTAAATAGATGATCTTTTCCAATGAGGCGATCAACCTGTAAAGTAAGCAGAACCCAATAAGTGAATAAGTTCGCTTCCAATGTCACAAACTAAATGATCAAAGACATTTACAAAAACAAAAGTTGATCCAGAGTAATCTCATTCTCCTCTTTCTCATTCCAACCCCAGCCACCACCCCTGACGCCTTCCAGAAGAATGATCAAGAAAAGAACAAAGCTTCGGGTTATCAGAACATCAACATCTTTTCAATTCCAGTAGTCATGGTTTCATCAATTTATAATCATTTTAAACCTTGAAATAGTTTGTTTAAATTGAGCTCCCAAGATTTGACTATGGCAATGCTAGAGGTAGGGCAAAACTGGCTACTGTTGAAGGAGACGCTCATTAGCTATGTTGCTCGGACTCTTCAAAAATGTCAACGGGTGTGTGTCGGATTCACCAAAAGTAGTGTATTTTTGGAGAATCCAACACAGCTGCGGCATCAAAAGTGAAGAGTCTGCCCAACTAAGCTCATTTGACAGAGATGAAAGTCGTACTTCCATAAACTCTAAAACGAAGAGGGGGGAGAGACATCATGCTGGGGAGATAAAGCACTCAAAGAGGCATCGTGATTTTGGGTATTGTATGTGTATAAAAGTAGATGAGGTTAAAGGTGTTATTAGTAGGATGCGCAGGGGAAGAGCGACCAGGCCAGATGAGATACCAGTAGAATTTTGGAGGAGCAGAGGCAGGGCATGTATCTAGTATTCAGAGTTTGACGTGGCTATTGAGAACTAATGAAATCAGATGGTTCTATTTCTCAATCTTTCTGACTTGCTCCTACGAAACCATGATGGGTTTTTGGGGTTAGCTCACCGTTGCGGGATCGCGACCATATATTATGATATGAATATACCACATCAATTTGTTATGTATGGATGATGTATGGAGTGGTTAACTACATTGTTTAATAAAGTTTTTAAGATGGCGAAAATGTCGAAGGAGTGGAAGTGGATTACAATGATTCCGTTGTACAAGAACAAGGGTGACATTCATAGTTGCAACAACTATAGGGGTATAAACCTACTAAGTCACACTATAAAAGTTTGGGAGAGGGTGGTGGAGTTGAGAGTGAGGAGGGGTGTGTCTATTTTCTAGAAACATTAGGTAAGAACACTGGAAGAGACTCAGAGCATTTTTCAGTTGTGATGAGGTTGCAATAAGGATCAACTCTTAGCTCGTTTTTGCTTGCTTTGGTGATAGATCAATTGACACGAAATATTTAAGGTGAGGTGCCATGGTGTATGTTATTTATAGATGACATAGTGCTGATGATGAGACCTGTGGTGGAGTTTACGCTAAATTGGTGTTTGGAGACAGAGTCTGGAGTCTAAAGGTTTCAGGTTGAGTACGACCAAAATAGAATATTTTGAATGCAAGTTCAGTGACGTAACGCCTAACGCCTGATGTTGACGTGGAAGTAAGTCTTGATTCACATGGCATCCAAACTTCAAGTATCTTGGGTCTATTATCCAATGAAATGGGAAATTTGACGATGATATCACACATCGTATTGGTGCATGGTGGATCAAATAGAGGTTCGCATCTAGAGTATTATGTGATAAGAAGGTGCCACCAAAACTTAAATGGAAGTTCTAAAAAGTGGTGGTTAGACCAACTATGTTGTATGGGATGGAGTGTTGGTCAATCAAGTACTCTCACGTTCAGAAGATGAGGATGTTGCGGTGGATGTGAGGGCCTACTAGGGGCGAAAAGATTAGAAATGAAGATATCTAGGGCAAGGTAGGAGTGACATCAATGGAGAACAAGCTACGGGAAAGAGGTTGAGGTGGTTCGTACATATGAAGAAGAGATGCACAGATGCCCTAGTGCGGAGGTGTGAGAGGTTGGCTATGGATGGTTTCAGGAGAGGTAGAGGTAGGACAAAGAAGCAATATGAAATAACACAGTTGTAGCTTACCGAGGAAATAACATTAGATAGAAGGTTGTGGAAGACACGGATTGAGGTAGAAGGTAGTAGAGTGTTGTCTTGCTTGTCCTTCCTTATTAGTAGTCGTAGTATTTCTCCTATAGTGATTGTCCCTAGATTTTAGGTATTATCTACCACCTCTCACACTATTTGTTGTACCTATGATGAGTCGGTGTTTTAGCGACTCAATTCGTTTATCTTCCACATGAAAATGATGTCCTCAATGTCATTCTATGCCTTTTTTATAATGTTTCCTTACGTTTCAGATCATGGTGTCCTAAGAGTACTTAAACATGATATGGAAGGAAAAGCAGGCAAAAGAGGAAAGACATGAGCAAATTTTGAGTGAGACATCGCCTAATGGCGTATCGCAAATCTGCCTGGAGTTTGTCGAAAGTAACAGTTCAATCCACTTCTGTGCATCGACGATCAACAACAGAAAAGACCACTCAGCGTATCGCTGAAGTGTTTTGACAAAGACAAAATGCATCGCCTGAAATTATAGTTGCCTGAAGGAAAAATCAATTGCACAAAACAAAACAGCGAGGTGAAAACCCAAGTCAGCGTATCGGCGAACGGTTTGGCGAGTCCAATCAAGATCGCCAAAATGGCTCCGAGGACAAATTTATGAATACTTTCTCTGAAGTATAAATACAATTGGAGGACAAGAATGAGTACTTTTGCACTTTCTGAATTCTAAGAACATTCTCTGCAAACCCTTGGTAATTGAAAAAACTGTACTTGGGATTGGTGGAACATTCTTGTGATTCAATACGTTTGGCAAGAAGTACAGTGGGCACTCACACACGTGAAAAGGTCGAACAGAGTAGCACAAGTGTATAGGATGACTTTGGCTGGAACCATTTATTGCCTGAGGATGGAACACAACTACAGAATTTTAGACATATCATACGAGATGTGCATGGAAGAGGATCCCAACAAGACAGATTAGGTAGTAGATTACAACAACTCAATGAATATCCCTTGTATTGATGTAATAGGTGCGTAGGGATAGTTATTAGTATGTGATGCTTAGCAGAATTTGGGGCTTCATGTCCTAGCCTGCTGTTTTGATGTTTTGTAATGTTCACTTGGTAAATAAAATATTTACTTACCAAAAGAAAGTCCACAACAGTGACATAGGAAAGAACTGATATAATTTTAATAACATATTAAATCAACTAATTAACTCTGAAAATGCAACTATTAAGCCCCATATTTTTCAAGATTGCAAAAACTATCTTTCAGTACTTGTATGTTGTACATTTAGCAGAACAAGACAGGCAAAAAGACAACATGCCCAGAGTAATAGTTTACAACACAATCAATGCATATAGAGTGTATTGTTCAACAGTTCAACAACCACCTTCTAATATTTAAAAGAGAAATAAGTTTCAGAAAAGATTACACCTACCTGCTCAAGAAAGCCGAGAGTACAAAGGCCACCTATTTGGTTTAAGGAAATATCAACAACTATGTTCTGCACAATGCATTTTACAAGCTTAACCTGCCATATGAGAGTAAAACATCAGGGGTCACAGCTTTAGTATTAACAATAATACACTAAAGATATGAATTTGCTAGGAACAGGAGAATAAAGTTGGTGAGATGCATGCGGTTTTTTTTTTTTTTGAGAAAAGGGTAACTTTGTATTCATAGAAAAAATTCATCATCCAAGAAATGATGAATTGGAAACTTACATCCCATAGTGTGATGGGCCCACCCCATACAGTTTATCAGATTACAAGTTTCCTAAGAACTCTACTACTTCTACCACCTCCCCCACCAAATCTTGTTTACACCAAAAAAATAGAAGACTAATACAGTTTGTTTTAATCCTCTGACAAGTAATTTTCTGTCCTTCAAAGCACCTAGTGTTTCTTTCCTTCCAGATGGACCACCAGATACATGATGCATGTGTAACATGAAGGGAATATGCAGGACATGATACTACACAGCAAATTTGCAGTAGAGCTTTGGGCATTGATATACTACCTTTTTTTTATAACTTGGTAATCCTCTGAAAGAGTGGCGGATGATGTGGCTAGTTGGAGGGTAGAGAAATGGAGTCCGGGAAAGATACAAAAGGCAATCCTCTTTGCATGGTTCAAACAATTTAGGGAAAAAGGATCAGCCAAGAACTTAGGAGTGGAGAGACCAGTGTAGAAAGTCAACATTGTTCTTTTATTCCGTTTGTACTTTTGGTTTGAAGATCCCTTTTATATACCTAGTTGGTTGTACTTCAAAAACTTAAGAGGTATTCATGTCTAAACGTGACATAGTCTTGGTGCTCTTCATAAAAAAGATCTTGATTTACCCCACCACCAAATATGATGTTAGCTAAATTAGTAAAGGTAGCAATTTAATGTTTCCAGTGTGTTATGTGAAAAAGCAAAGGAGAGAGCGATCAAAGGATAGAAAAAGAAAAGAAAAGGAAAGGCAAAAATTATAAACCTAATGCAAGCACAGGAAATACAGCTCACATGATGACAAGTTATATCATGGGAATAAACATGGAAATCAAAGTTGAACTTGATGATTATGACAATTCAGATACTTCACTAAATCAATCATTGATACAAACAACTAAAGTTCAGTTAACCTTGTTAAAGTATGTCACCATCTCATGTAAAAGCTTCAATTGTTAGAGAGCACACTTAAATTTACTTAATTGTGTTTTCAACACGCTCCCTCATGTGCATTCATGTGCGGGCCTGATTCTTTTTTCAGGGGCCAAGCATATGAAAATTCGTTCTAATAATGTGGTGAAACTCAAACCAAAGACCCCTGCCGGTTCTAATACCATGTTAAAGTATGTGACCATCTCATCCCGCGGTTAGAAAGAGCACGCTTTAATTGACTAATGATGTATCAACAAACCTTATTTAATTCACAACTGACAACAACAGCCAACCTAGATTTTCCAGCTTTTTCAGTATGAACATAATAGAAATAAAATCATTTTTGAGCAACACAATCAAAGAATTAGGCCTCTAGCAATCAAAGCCGAATGCTTGAGATTGCACGCGCCAACTAAAAGGTTTACTAATTTCCCAGAACAGGACTTTCAAAATTTCAACATTTAAGTACCAAGAACAAACCTTATCTTTCCTTAAAAAGGGGGACACACCTCAAAATAAGATATTTTTCATAAGTAAAACATTACTAAAAGCTTAGAAAGTAAACCAACAACATCAAACATAAAGACCAGATACCAGTCTTGCAAGATGCTTTGTGCCTGATAACACACCATCACATAAAATGGGACGGAGATAGTATAACATATTGAACAGTACAACTAAAATAAATTTAGCACCTCAGCACGAATCAATTGAACATCTTTTACAGCGAATTCTGCATCCTTATTTCGATCTTCTGCTTCAAGTGTAGACACCATATCATCAGCAAAAGCATCCTCAAAATCTTTTCCAACAAATGCGGTCAAATCAATATCTCCATCCGGAAGATAGGTCTTTAATGGGACAGAACCGTAAGGAAATACCTGAAATTGGTTCCAATAAAACATTTCATTTAAGATTTGGACTCAAAGCACAAAATTAACATTGACTGCAAATATAGAATATGAAAACATTAAAATTGTAGAAATACCTATCTGCAATCTTTGCATTTGGAAAAAAAAACTCTAAACCAAAAACAAATTTGTCTTGAACTATCCTGTCTCCAACTGAGTAAAGGAAATGATTCATCATAAAATGTGTCAAAAGAGATTTACTGTTCTTTTATTTTATTTTATTTTTAAAAAAAAAAGAGATTTACTGTTCTTTCACCAGTTTCCCTAGCCCTAGCTGTCCTCTTCCCTCCACAGAAGTTGTTCCCCTTAAACCTGAACTAATATTATACTTCATGGAGACCAACTCTAAATAGACAAGCCACCATGTCACCATACCTCTAATTAACCATGCTATCATCAGCCATCAAAAGATATAGTATATAAATGGGCCTACATTAATAACATATTCGAAATGAAAGCAGTCACCTAACATGGTTAGAACAATGTTCATACTGCCTCACTATCTTCTTTTCGTTGACAAGTTGTGTATCTTCTCATCTAGGATTAGTCTGGAGGATTTCTAGTCTAATGAAACTTTCTTAATCATAGCAGTGCATTTGAAAGGAAGTTTTGCTATGGATAAACAATTTGGACACCTGAACCATGGATCTAGCACCATGCATGCACCAGCATAACCATAATTCACAGATGCATCAAATTAAAATTGTAGAAATACGAAGACCTGTCAAACCTTTGCATTTGAAAAAAGATAAAGAAAAACTCCAAATAAAAAAATAAAAAAATATGTCCCACTACCTCTGATTAACCATGGTACATCACCCAACAAAAGATATAGATAAATAGGTCTTCACTAATAACATATCTGAAATGGAAGCAAGTCACCTAACACGGTTAGAATATTATAGTTCATACTACCTAGCTATCTTCTTTTTGTTAATATTGCCTAGCTATCTTCTATGTAGCTCGGACTCTCCAAAGTTGATGCCACACCCATGTCGGATCCTCAAAAAATGCACTACTTTTTGAGGATCAGACATGCACCCATTGTCATTTTTAAAGAGTCCAAGCAACATAGGCTATCTTGTCATATAGAGGGCTAGTCCAGCGGCTTTTTAGTCTAATTTTACTTTCTTAATTATAGTAGCGTATTTGAAAGGATGTTTTGCCAAGGATAAGCAATTTGGACACCTGAACCATGGATCTAGCACCATGCATGCACCAGCGTAACCATGATTCATAGATGTACTAGCAAATCGAAACTGTAACCTCATCAAATGATCCAATAGCGATTTTGGAATGCTAAATTTAGCAATTTAAATCATTATCCTCATGTTGTACCATTAACAAGCATTTTCTGACTTTAAATACAAACCAAACCTTCAGAAAAATGTGATGTTAACCATCTTATCTTAACAACATCACCATTTTATACCTCAAAATATTCCATCTGAATTAAGAAAAAACTGTGACCTAAATAATACCCTAGGGCTTCATCCAATCGCGAGTTTGGAATGCTAAATTTAGCAATTTAAATCATTATCCTCATGTTGTACCATTAACAAGCATTTTCTGACTTTAAATACAAACCAAACCTTCAGAAAAATGTGATGTTAACCATCTTATCTTAACAACATCACCATTTTATACCTCAAAATATTCCATCTGAATTAAGAAAAAACTGTGACCTAAATAATACCCTAGGGCTTCAGTTCAATGATAATACACTAGTACGTGATGTAAAAGTTAGGTGCACGTTCCTCCCATGGACCAAAAGTCAAGTAGTCTGTAAGTGGAGAAGGGTAGAAGGACAGACCCATTATTCATCAAGTTCCAAACCGTGCTTCAGTTGGAATTTCTCAAAGGTTTGTTGTATGACTAATTGCAACCTTATTCCCATTCCATAAATTGAAGTGATCTACCTATTAGAGGTAGTATTGTCATATAACTCTCCTTCTCCTGTTGATCTTTCAACCCCCACCGCCCCACCCCCTTCTCGTTAATACTTGACTTCACACCACCATTATTCTGCTCCTATGCTCAATAAGATATAGCAACGGCATCAACAATCAACAAGTAAGCAAAACCATGCCCTAAACATGATCATAATACACTGAGTCAATAAATATAGAGCCTGTTTGGCCAAGCGTTTTTAGGTCAGAAGCACTTCTCTTTTTCAAAAGCATTTTTTCCTTAAATTGTGGTGTTTGAGACAAACATACTAAACATTAATAACATATTTGAAATGGAAACAAGTCACTACGGTTAGAATATTATTGTTCATACTGCCTAGCTATCTTCTTTTTGTTGAGAAGTTGTGTATCTTGTAATCTAGGTTTAGTCCAAAGGCTTTCTACTCTAATTTTACTTTCTTAATTATAGTAGTGCATTTGAAAGGAAGTTTTATTATGGATAGATAATTTAGACACCTGAACCATGGATCTAGCACCATTTGAACCACGATTCACAGATACACCTGCAAATTAAAATTGAGACCTCATCAAGTGATTCAATAGCGATTTTGGAATGCTAAATTTAGCAATTTAAATCATTATCCTCATGTTTTACCATTTACAAACATCTTTTGGCTTTAACTACAAATCAAACCTTCAGAGAGATGTTACCCATCTTCTCTAAACAACTTTACCATTTTATACCTTAAATATTCCATCTAAATTGACTCA
>NW_006239007.1:1692561-1697553 GCF_000226075.1 Solanum tuberosum | reverse complement strand
TGACTCAAAAAAAAAAAAAAAAATATATATATATATATATATATATATATATATTCCATCTAAATTAAGAAATGTGTAATCTAAATAATGCCCTAGGGCATTGGTTCAATGATCATAGCCTAGTGTATGATGTGAAAGTTAGGTGCACATTCCCTTCCATGGACAAAAAGTGCAGTATGTAAGTGGAGAAGGGTACAAGGACAGACCCATTATTCACCAAGTTCCAAACCATGCCTTGATGGTTTGTTCTATGGAAAAATTGCAACCTTGTCCCCATTCCATAAATTGAAGTGATCTACATATTAGGTATCACTGGCATATAAATCTCCTTCTCCTCTTGATATCTACACCCACTGCCCCGCCCTTTTTGTTAATACTTTGACTTCACTCCACCGTTATTCTGCTCCTATGTTCAATAAATTATAGCAACAGCATGGACAATCAACAAGTAAGTTTCTATGTAAGCAAAACTATGCCCTTAACCTGATCATAAATACACCGAGTCAATAAATATACCACTTAATGGATGAGCTGCACTGATCAAAATTATCACTTACATAAACTAGAATTCAAACCAAACATTGTTTTCCTTTGATTGATAAAGATCAACCAAACAACTAAATTTCAACTCTCTCTCAACATAATATAAATGCTGCACTCTAGCTTGATGTATAAGACTTCCTAGTATTAAGAACGTTCGAGTAAGATATATTTCCAGCTAAAATAAATTTCACGTTAGAAAACCTACTACTCGAAAAACTGCAATAACTCTAAATTGTATCAGCCGAAGCAGTATTAATGACACTCAACTTACAAAGCCATGCTTAACCAAGTTTATCACCTTAGTTACTTGACATCCCTTCCCCAATGAACACAACATCCACGTAGACCTACTCGTATTAGTTCACAATCATGAAAATTCACTTCCATAAATTGCTTTTCAATCAATAATTCATGTCGAGTAGAGCTTGTTGTAGTGAGAATTCTTAATTCATGAGCTGTAGGTCATAATGCAGTAACTTAATAAACATTATAAACATGAGTAATTCAAACACGAGCTTAGGTGGATCTTGTATATAAGCAGCATGTGCACCTGTACCCACTATCTTTCAGTGGGAATTTAAACAAGACAAGCAAATTGAACCATTAACATTAAGCTTATGCTTCTAAAACAAAAACATACTAAACAAAACTACTAAAGCTTCAACTTCTACCTCCAATAACCAAAACATTAAACACAAAAAAAAAAAAGTATGCTAATTGAAACACTTTACCTCACAACGAAGTGAACCTCGGACCAAGTTCTGAACATATTCAATGACACTTCGTCTTCGGTTTTCCGATACAGTAGTGGGCTGAACTCTCCGAAGAATGTTCTGAGTGACTTTCTCAGCCACCGCCCACCTCTCAGGCCCAATATCAGAAACACTTAGGTTTGAAGGTATTTCTGGAGAAGACAACAAGAAGGACGGTGACTGTGATGGTACCAACATCTCCTGCTCCTCGACTGTACCGCCGTCGTTTGGTTCCCTAAATACACCCAAAAAATCACAAAAAAATTAAAACTTTGTTATTATCAATTTAATTATAAAACCCCAAATCATTATTTGATGAGAAACTCAGCTGGATTCAATGAAACAACAACTCAAAGTCCCAAAAAAAGAGTAAAGAATGAAAAAAGATTCTAACTTTTTACTCTGAAAAGGGGAATATGGGAGTGATGGAAGAAAAGGGAAAAGATTGAAGGGAAAACAAAAGCCAAAATGAAAGTTGAAATTTCCAAGAAAAATGAAACTCAAAAAACATGAATCAAGAAAGACTAATTTTTCAAAAACTGGGGATTTAGTGAGATTTTAGTAGTTGGTTTTTTTTTGTCCCAGAATCTGTTTTTTTTTTTAATTTAATTTAATTATTTCAACCAAAAACAAAAATGTGTTTTTAAATAGAATTTGCTTTAAAAATGTATTTCTCTAATTTGTAATAATATAATTTTTTTTCTTTTTTTTGGTGTGTGTTGGGGGTTGGGGTCTGGGAAGGAATTAGGTATTTGAGATAATGGTGTATTAATTTTATGGATAAATATACATTTACCATTCTTGATTTTTAGGCAAAAATCATTAAATTGTAACTACTTACTAGTCAATGTAGTTATTTTTTGGTCAAGTCTTGATAGTAATTATTCCTCCTAACTCTTTCAAACCCTAAAACTAATCCTCTCTCACCTACTCTCTTTTGATGGCTTGTATAGTCAATAAAAAATTAAAGGGAAATGAATACTCTGTCAAAAATTAAGGGTGTCAATGGTATTAAAAAATATGACTAAATCAACTAAATTGAACTGATTTTTAGGTTTTTTTCTAAATATAATTGATAATTTTTATATAAATTTATAATCGTATCGAATAATTAGGTAGATTTTTTATTTTATAAAAATTAATCAAAAAAACATCAAATCATAGCGCATAATTAGATTTTAGATAATATTTAAAATAATAAAACATTAAATTTTTTGCTTTAGACCCAGGATAGTGGAAGTGACTACAAGCGACAACATAATTAACACTCAAAGTCATCATAACACAATTATATGAAATCAATATAAAATACAAAATAAAGAAAAATAAATAAATAAATAATACAACATCATTCTTACGGTCTTAATCATTAAAACATCCAATTATATGAAATCAATATATACAATCTTTTGAGCTTTTGTCGATATCCATTTCCACAAGCCACAATCATCATTCAATAGCCTTCATCATATTCTTCCAAATCAAACCACATAATTATCTCTTCTCAACTTCCTCAAAAATGTCTAAATAGAAGAAAAAAAATTCATGAATTTTCAATTACAAATCTTTCGGCTATAAATTTTAAATGACACTAAAATCTACATAATAATGTCTCAAGTCTCTTGAGTTTTTCATCTTTATTGTAATTTTTGGCTAAAAAATCTATTTATTTTCTTATATATTAAATAGAAGTATTGTAAGACATTGAAGAATGACCATATTAGTCTTTCAAATTGTTATGTTTCGGATACTCATTTTATTCATTCTTTAGTTTGACATGAAGAATAAAATGAAGGCTATTGATAGTGATCGGCTTGTCGGAATTATGGATGTCGACAAGAAGATTGTATATTGATTTCGTATTTTTTCTTTTTTAATAATTAAGATTAAAATTGTAAGAATAATGTTTTTTTTTTGTAACTCTCTTTATGATTTTTCTTTGTTTTGTGTTTTATATAAATTTTTAATTGTCGTGATTTATATTTTTTTGGTTCAAAGGAGTAACTCATGACTTTGTTGTAAGTCATCTAACTACTAATCAAATATTTTTTTTCTCTACAAAATCAATTATATATCTGGATAAATATATATTGACATTTTATCGTCTTTCATAACAACACAAAACGCGGACAAGTTTACTAGGTCTAACATCTCCACTCTCGAATAGTAACTAGTAAACTACAAGGTATTCCAACTATCTTGAATAACAATCTATAAGTTATTAGATACTTTTCCGTTCTTATGATTTAAATTTTCCTTATTGGATACTTAAATTAAGTAAACTCAGTTTTTGAGTTTCATCTTGATTGATTTTCGCTCATGTGATGTAAATTATTATTTTTTTGTCTTTCTTAATATTATTTTGACACTATCATAATATAATGAGATGAATCTATATTCTTATTTTCTTGGTCATCACCTTTTAAACAAAAAAAAAATGTCTAGATAGTTTTTGTTAAAGTCATACACAAATATACATGATAGTGTGTTCTAACTTTTATATTTTTTAAAAAGATATAACGAAAATCAATCGAATCGTATCAATATTGAAGAGAAACTGAGATAATTGAATGGTTATGAAAGTTAATTTTTGTTATATAAAATAAAATAATTGAAAAAATGATATGGTATAAATTTTATAAATTCTCTCAAATTGTATCCTTGATACCCCTAATAAATTTATACTATTTTTGGTTAACGGTATAAATTAATCCCAAAATAAATTTTTATTGTTAATAAAAAAATATATACATTTTATTTCAAATTTAATTCTAAATATTTTATTTTGTTCCATCAAACATTGAATTATTTTATCTTACCTTTTATAATTATAATCACATAACCACAAAAACGCATTTTGGGGAGAACCACCTAACTCTGAGTGCGAGTAATATTTCACCCCTAACTACAACTTACTCGCTGAACTTTCAACATAAGTCCAGTAGATCAATTCTAAGATTATAATTATAAAATAATTTAGTCCGCAAATTCAACGATTTCTTTCTTCTTCATGTTCTTCTTCTTTGTTTTATTTTCCTTATTTGGAAGGTAGGTAAAATTAAAGGATGGATGTGTCATGGTCAGAGGTCAGCATTGTGGAAAGTAGTCCCATTGGGTGTTTGTGAGAAGTAATATTTTTTTAATATTTTTTGTCTTTGACCAAACTTTGAGGGAGTATTAGGCTACACGAGATTGAATACTTCATCATTTTGGTGCATGATGTAAGATTAAATACTTAATACATAATATCAGGATCTTGAACACGATAATCTTACATAGAGATCGTTAGGGACACATACCTGATGAGGAAGACATAATCATAGAGAGAAGCGGAAGCGTTAGTCGTAAATTGATTTCTACCTCCTGACCCTAACTTTATGTTACCACAACCGTCAGCGATGAAATTATTGTAGAGAATATGTGGTAACCCTAATAGGTGGAGGGAGGACCAATTTATAGAGGTTATGACTTAATCTGGTACGTCCATCAAGTAACCAATGTACGGACGAGATATATTCCTTATTAAAATATTATTTATGGTATTACTTGGGTTACAAGTAAACTTGGGTCATAAGTAATAAATAATTAATAATAATTCTTACATTCTCCCACTTGGCCCAATGACCATATTATATTAATATTTCATACACATTAGTTGCTCATATAATAAATCTCTTCTATAATGTCCATCATACAT
>NW_006239007.1:1690909-1692461 GCF_000226075.1 Solanum tuberosum | reverse complement strand
GATATAACCTTTTTGAGACAGTCCCAATAATCCTTGTAATCTATCTCGAAATATTTCTATCCCTATCACATAGGATGCCTCACCCATATCTTTCATTTCGAAGTTCATAGAGAGAAAGTTTTTCGTCTCACGCAATATGCCTAAATCATTAGCAGCAAGTAAAATGTCATCAACATATAGGACTGAAAATATAAACTTACTCCCACTGATCTTTTGGTATATACACCGATCAACGGTAATCTCCTTAAATCCAAAATATGATATGATATCATTAAACTTTATATACCATTATCGTGAGGCTTGTTTGAGTCCATATATTGACTTCTTTAGCTTACACACCCATTTGATCTTTTCCTTTAATTTCGAAACCTTCTGGTTGGTCCATATAAACATCCTCCTCAAGGTCTCCATTAAGAAAGATAGTTTTCACATCCATTTGATGTAACTCTAAATCATAATGAGCTACTAAGGCCAAAACAATTCTTAATGTAGTCTTTCTTTGAGACCGGTGAAAAGGTCTCTTTATAATCAATGCCGTCTTTTTTAGTGTATCCCTTGGCAACAAGTTTGACTTTATATTGTTCAATATTACCATTTGAATCGCATTTGGTCTTGTAGACCCATCTACACCCGATTCTTTTAGAATTTTCTAGTAATTGAACAAGATCCCAGACTTTGTTGTATTCCATGAATTTTAACTCTTCATTATAGCATCAATCCATTTATTAGACTCAGTGCTTTCTATGGCCTGTGAAAATGAAACCGGATCTTTATTAATTTCAATGTCAAAATCTGACTCTTGTAAATAAATCACAAAATCATCTAAAATGGCCGATTTTCTTAATGGCACTGTTTGTGGTTCATTTGCGTCAGATACTTGTGAGTTAGTTCCTTTTTGAAGTGTTTCACCCAAATGTTGTTCAGCATTGTTAAAGTGTTCTTCAACAAGAGGAATAACATTTGTGATTGGTGTGGAAGTAGGTACATTCATGGGCAATGAAATATTTACCCTTACCTCATTAATTTCCACACTTTGTCGTTCAACACTCCCACTAACTTCACCATTCTCAAGGAATTTTGCAAATGGATTTGGACATTGTTCGGATTCGTTATACTTTCCATAATATTCACCACATCTATCTGACCTAATGATTTTCACTTTTCTGTCTAATTGTCTTTCAACCTCATTAACGTACACTTTGAGAGCGTCCGCTGCTTGAGTTTTTTTTCTTTCAACAAATAGATAAATCCATAACGTGTAAAATCACCGATAAAGGTGATAAAATATTTTTCTCCACCTAAAGATGGAACATCAAAGGGTCCGCAAATATCAGTGTGTATAATTTCAAGAAGTTGAGTGCTCCTTGTGGCACATTTAGTATGTCTGGTTTGCTTTCCTTTAATGCAATCCAAACATATATCAAGATCAATAAAATTCAGATTCGGAAGAATCTCATTTTTTACTAACCTTTTAAATTTTTCTTTGGATACATGACCGAAACGTTTATGCCACAAATAAGCAGAACTTTCATTTAGTGAACTACGTTTAATT
>NW_006239007.1:1689496-1690567 GCF_000226075.1 Solanum tuberosum | reverse complement strand
ATACGAAATCCTTATTTGGATTTGTAGTTTGGATCGTAGTGAATCCCTGCAACATAGTGAATACAGGAGTAGTTGGACCAGAATCAAGCCACCAAGTATTATTAGGAACTTCTTTTAAATTTGATTCGAAACATACAAAAGTACTAAATGTACCTTTCTTTTCAAACCAAGCTTTACGTTTCAGGCAATCTTTCTGATAGTGTCCTTCCTTTTTTACAGAAACGACACATATTAGCCTTGAGTTCCTTATGAGCATCATGTGGAACTTTAGCAGGTGCTTTATTTTTTTCTTAAACTTGTTGGCCTTCACTTTAAGTCCTTTACCAGCTCCTTGACCTACGAGGTTAATGGAATGACCTCCTTGTTTCTTAAGTCTTGACTCCTCTTGAGTAAGCATACTGGACAATTCACTAACATCCCACTTATCCTTAATAGTGTTATAGTTAATTTGGAATGGTCTATACTCAAGAGGCAATGAGTTCAGAATGAACTGAACCAAGAAGGTGTCATCCACTTTCATCCCCAATGTCCTAAGTCTTGCTGCAATATTAGTCATCTCGATGATATGATTTTGCATACTACGTGATCCATCAAACTTCATGGTCGTGAGTTCAGTCATTAGTGTACCAGTGAGAGACTTATCAGCAGAACGAAAACGTTCTTCCACAAACTTCAGGTACTCCCTGGCACTTTCTGTTTGTGGAATAGTGCTCTTAATGTTGTTAGCAACAGTCATTCACATGAACATAAGGCTTAATCTGTTAGAGCGTTCCCATGATTTATGAAAAGACTTCTCATCCTCACTGCTCTTATCAGTAATTGATGTGAAACAAGAAGATAAAAATAAATAGAATAAAAAAAACTAGATAAAAGAGATAGTCACAATTAAATTCAAGCAACTAAGAGATGTAATGGTGAAACTAACCAAAAACACCACTTAATAGAGAAATAAAAGCACCTAATCTATTAGAATCCTCAACAAAGTAATAATCTTACTTGCAAATTCTAGGACAAAATGTTGAAGTTCAACAAAGGGCTTCCAAACTCTCACAAGAGGCATAACATGTCCAA
>NW_006239007.1:1688844-1689051 GCF_000226075.1 Solanum tuberosum | reverse complement strand
ACTGCAAAATAGATATACATGCTCACAAATCAGAAAATGATGTGAATTCAGTAAAGTAATAAGAATATGTCGTAATTCTCCTTTGGGTAGATACTACGACACATTATCATAATTTAAACGCCAATTTTATCTTTAATAGGTAATTGAATTTTTTTTTAATCAAACATATATGACATCTTTGGATATACAATATATGTTTGACTAAAA
>NW_006239007.1:1677182-1688687 GCF_000226075.1 Solanum tuberosum | reverse complement strand
ATAAATACAAAGCACACATAATATCATAAAATTTTGTGCATGTGAATAATTTTATACATTTTAGTTTGGCCACTTTGGTGACTAACAAACTATACAAATAAATACAAAGCACACATAATATCATAAAATTTTGTGCATGTGAATAATTTTATACATTTTAGTTTGGCCACTTTGGTGACTAACAAACTATACAAATAAATACAAAGCACACATAATATCATAAAATTTTGTGCATGTGAATAATTTTATACATTTTAGTTTGGCCACTTTGGTGACTAACAAGCTATATGAATACAAATGCATACATAATCTCATAAAATTTTGTGCATGTGAATAATTTTATACATTTTAGTTTGGCCACTTTGGTGACTAACAAGCTATATGAATACAAATGCATACATAATCTCATAAAATTTTGTGCATGTGAATAATTTTATACATTTTAGTTTGGCCACTTTGGTGACTAACAAGCTATATGAATACAAATGCATACATAATCTCATAAAATTTTGTGCATGTGAATAATTTTATACTCTCTAGTTTGGCCACTTTGGTGACTAACAAACTATACAAATAAATACAAAGCACACATAATATCATAAAAATTTGTGCATGTGAATAATTTTATACATTTTAGTTTGACCACTTTGGTGACTAACAAACTATAGAAACATAATACATGCATCAAGTGATCATAAACATGATATGTGTAGACGTTAATTTATCTAGTTTGATCACTTTGGTGACTAACAAACTATTTTGCACAAAATATACACATATTATTTATTGTTTAGTATAACGATCACTTTAATTTATCAAACAATTTAAAATAAAACCCGATCCAATGCATGTGGTGGAGGCGAACACCCCAATCTAATATTTGACTAAAATAGGCATATATCCACATTCCAGGTCGTTGATAGTTCAATGAAAGTAGAACAAATAGCAATTAATGTGGAAGATTGTGGTGATCCTACAACTTAACATTCAGTTTATCTTTCTTTTGAAGGGGGTTGTTTGAACAATTATTTATTACCAGCAACCATAAGCACATAGCATTTATTAAGGTAAGAGCTAGTACACATTAGCATTATCCATCACTAATTTAAGTGGAAGATAAAAGGAGGACAAACGGTAAGGCAAACAAATAATTATACAATACTACATTATCTTATTATTTAACCAATTTGCATGCCACGTACAAAAGCTTGAGAGACGGTAATGTTGACATTGTCGTGTCAATTTTTTAATTCCGTTACAAGATAATTATTTTCATTATGTAAGATTATCCGTTCAAACAATCCATGCTCTGATGCCACATGTAAGATTAAATATTTAATACATAATAATATGATCTTGAACACGATAATCTTACATAGAGATCGTTAGGAGCACATACCTGGTGAGGAAGACATAATCACAGAGAGAAGCGGAAGCGTTAGTCGTAAATTGATTTCTACCTCCTGGCCCTAACTTTATGTTACCACAACCATCAGCGATGGAATTATTGTAGAGAATATGTGGTAACCCTAAAGGTGGAGGGAGGACCAATTTATAGAGATTATGACTTAATCCGGTACGTCTATCAAGTAACCAATGTACGGACGAGATCTATTCCTTATTAAATATTATTTATGGTATTACTTGGGTTACAAGTAAACTTGGACCATAAGTAAGAAATAATTAATAATAATAAATAATAATTCTTACACATGACCCTTCTGAGCAACAACAGGTCAAAAGGGTAGCTAGATTTCAGACACAGCTCGAGTAAGTCACAAACATGGGATAAGCGTGTGATATCACTATTTACAGTTTAACATGTATTTAATAACTATTTTGTTATAAAATATTATAGTGTGGATGTCCATTACACCAAGAAGTTACTCTTATCTATTATCTCAATTACTTTCCTCCATTATGAAGATAACCATAACCTCCAACTTTATAACCATTATTCTTGTAACCTTTCACTTTCATAACCTCTCCTATTATATTCATATTTATGACTAACCTTTTGTATGCCTCTATGTTACACTATAAATAGAGGCATAAGGGTTCATATTGTATACACTTGAAGATTTGGTGAACACTTGAAAGAAAGAAAATTATCTTATTATTATCACATGGAAATTGAAAAAGGGGTGGTGGTAGTGAGCAGTTTTATTTTAGTGTAATTGGAATTATTTATTTTCTTAGTGTGCAATTGATTCTTTGATTTATAACAGTAATTCACTACCTTAATAATTATGGACCAAACATAATATAATATAATGTTATATGTAACTCTCTGTTTTGACAAGTTTAAGATATTAATACATACTTTGTTGAGAATATTTTCTTTTGTATTTTTTTTGTTCTATATTTTATTATGCATGTTAATCACAAAGTGGCAGTTTGTTCTATATTTTATTGTGCATGTTAATCACAAAGTGACAATATTTTTTTAAGACTCAATGGTGAGTCCTATTAGATTTGGCTTATTATGTCATTGATTGAGGGTAAGACGAAGGATTCAAGTCCAATCGCACCAAGAGGGTAATACATCAGGTGAGAGTCCTGATGCATCATGATAATAAAATGTCGGGTTGAGTCCCAACAAATTATGACCTAAAATATCTTCTTATGGATAAGATGTTGGGTTCAAGTCCCAACGTAAAATAATGACGATGTAATGATGACCGAGCAAATTGATATGCTCTTGATAAAAGTCATGCAATTTGTCCAATTGATTTGCTCCATTTTCTTATGTGAATGTGGTAGCAGGACATAATGTGTCTGAAAATGACAAGTGGTTAAATGTATGAATATGAGTGTGGTAAAATGTTAATGGTCATCATTGTGGTAATTAAAAGGAAGAACATTATGAGTTCTTAAGATGGTTCTTCAAATGTGAAGGTAATTTTTGGTCATCAAAGTGGTATGAAAGGTTATTGGGCATATTGTTGTTAGTGCAATACAATTTGAAAAGTTTTATAAATCCTCCATCAAAATAAAGGAATACAAAGTGGTATTACATTTAGTACATTTGACTTTTTAAAGTGATGTTGAGGTGGGTCACATAAATTTGATATTGTCAAAACATGACAATGAATTTCTAATAAAAACTTATGGAGCATGTACAAATGGTTATGGTCATTTCTTGAAGAGAATGTGACTTGTGTTCGTATGGATAATGGCATGTTCATGTATGGTTGGATAAATGTCACATCTCACCTCTACAGGAGGTTTGAGAGATTGAAAAAAAAATATTTTGACATAAATGGTCGTTTTGGTCATATATTTTGGGTACTACACAAATATTGTGGTATGTTTTATTATGAAATATTGGAGGACAAAAGAAACAAATAATTCTTTTTCTATAAAGGTTGTGACCTGACCAAAATAAATATTATTGTGTGGCAACACAAATTTGTCATTGGTTGTCAAGAAATAAGTCTTGCGTGTAATAATTTTACCCATGACAATAATAATTTTCTCCTTGAAGGAGATGGTCACCATAAGAATGATGTTGTGAAATTTGTGGTAGTACACAAAATTAATTGAGAGTTCTGAAAGGGCTAATTTGTTACTATCCGGAGGAATGAAATTGTTCATAATATTGGGGTTGTAGTAAGTCTCAAAACAACCTTTTTAAGTTTCGGAGGAATTCAAAAGAAAAAAAATCATTATATTGAGTTTGTAAATTATTGAAAGATTAAATATCTTTAGATTACTACAATCAAAGCGGGTTATGAACATTTACATAAAAGGTTACCCGTCTTTCTCTTGTTTGTTGTATAAAGATATGGGCATGATGAAGGAATCACAAGCAAAAGTAAACTAGAAATTTACTAGAATAAATATCAATTGGCATAACCGGTTAACCATTCTGGTTCAGATGTGATGAAAAAGAAATTGAGAATTCACGTGACTATGTTTGAAGAAATAAAAGATTCTTCAAGAATTCTCTTGTGTTGCTTGTTCTCATGATAAATTATCATTGTACCAGCTAAGGTTGGGATTGTATCCCCTGAAATTATTTGAAAAATATAAAAAGGTGAATATGGGCCCGTTCACCTGCCATGTAGACCGCTTACTATTATGATTTAATAGATGCATCTATGGTATGGTCACATGTACATTTGTATCAACTTACAATTGGTTTTTGTAAGGTTGTTTGCTCGAATTGTTAAATTAAGAGCACAGTTTCAAACGATAAAATTATGTTGATAATGTTGGTTGGTTTAGCAGAAATTGTATGCCTCCAATTATAGCTAGACCATTGATTATGAGAACAAATCTCCCAAATTAAATTTGGTGTGAGATGAGTTTATTTAACATGTACGCATCAAGCCAACAAGGTTTTCCCATCACAATTGGTTCAGGGTCAGGAACCAATTAATTTCCATCTAAAAATTTGATGTGTACACATATGATTTTATTGTTCCACAACGCACAAAGATGGATCCCCAAATGAGGTTGGGGGTAAATGTTAGATTTCCTAACATTAGGGGGAGATATGTTTAGCAGCTGAAAATTATGTGTGGGGTGAATTATCTAGATCCTTGTTAATTAAAAAAAATGTGAACTTGAAGTTCAAGAGATAATTCATTTGCGAAATGTTGCAAATAATATGCCAGATGTATTTGCTGACCCAATATTTTAATTAAGCTGCAAATGCTTAATGAAATAATCCTTGAAGGACAGAGTCTATGGTACGCCAGAAGCGTGATAGACCAATCGATTCCAAACGTAAAACTCCTTAAGAAAGGAGAGGAGCAAATTATCAAAATGGTCATGATAATGAGGTAAGTGCTTTGAAAGAGCACTACAGCATAACACTTCATAAAATCTTGGCAAAAATTCAGGTACCTGAAATGATTAAAAAAAATGAAGAGATCTCAATAAGTTATGTTGTATTGGAATCGAGTCAAAATGACCGTCGACGGTATCTTTGATATGAAGTATCACTCAATACTGTAAATGATTACGAGGATCTTAAATTTGAATCTGTCATATAGTGTGGACAGATAAATGATTGGCACTATTCAAGTATATTTTGTTTCACTTAGAAAAGTGATGTTTTTGATCTTATAGTTTATGGATCAAAATATAATGCCAGTGTGGTACAAATGAATCATTGTGAGAAAGTATAACCGTAAGATAAAGTGCGGTTTGTGCCTCGGGGCATAAAGGGTTTTCGCAAAAATCCTGACATAATTAAATGGAGATATATTCTCCAATGGTGGATGCAATGAGACTTGTTTCAGTCTGGCAATAGATGAAATACTTGAATATACATAATGAATGATTATTATGTCTAACTAGACAATGAATTTTATATGAAAATCCTTGAAGGATTTAAAAGGTCTTAAAGCAATTACATTGAGTACCCAATGGTTTTGAAATTGCTTAACACAGAGAAAGAATCTTTTTGATCTCATGAAAATGATTTAAAATGTCATTTATTAGTGTAATTGATGCACTTACAGATTGTTGGTTATGCAAATGCTAAAAAATTATTTGATATTCATAACGAAAGTTATGTGAAAGGATTGTCATATTATCATTCAAGTTATGACAAGAAACTAACAAAGCAAGTGACTCAATACATAGAAGATGTGTGATTTTCTTTTAGAAGAAAACACGAGCTTCAATAAAATTGAAATGATCAATCCCCGAGTCAGAAATGATTTAATTATGTAGATACAAAATATTTATTTGATCTGCATAAAGCTCGTTCGCAAATGTACTATTATTTACATATGGAGACACAACAATATCTTGGAAATTCAAAGAATCACATTAGTAACCACTTCTTCAAATAATGCAGAAATAATATTGATCTATGAATTAAGTCGGGAGTGTGTTTGGTTGGAATCATGATCTATCATATTCAGAAAAATAATGTGATTTTCTTTTGAAAATGATATTACCAGCCACCATATACGAAAATAATATATAAGCTCAATTGAAGGGAGGATACAATCAAAGGAGATCAGACAAAACATATTTCACCAAGAGTCTTTTTCACACATGATCTTCAACAATATGGTGAGATTGACGTTCAAAGACCCATTCAAGTAATAATCTTGTAAACTTATTCACCAAGGATTGCCAACATCAATATTTAAGAAGTTGTGATATAAGATTGGAATGCATCGTCTCCGAGATATCAAGTAAAAATTTTATCAGGGGAGAAAAATACGCGTTGTACTCTTTTCCTTAACCATGGTTTTATCCCAATTAGGTTTTTCTGGTAAGGTTTTTAACGAGGCAACATTCAAAGCGTATTAAAAGATATGTGCTCTTTTCCTTCACTGGGATTTTTTCCCACAAGGTTTTTTCCTAGTAAGGTTTTAACGAGACATATTTATCTATGGACATCCAAAGGGGAGTGTTATAAAATATTACAGTGTGGATGTCCATTACACTAAGAGGTTACTCTCACCCATTATCTCCATTACTTTCCTCCATTATGAAGATAACCATAACCTCCATAACCTCCAACTTTATAACCATTATTCTTGTAACCTTTCACTTCCATAACCTCCCCCATTATATTCGTGTTTATGACTAACCGTTTGTATGTCTCTATGTTACACTATAAATAGAGGCATAAGGGTTCATATTTTATACACTTGAAGATTTGGTGAACATTTGAAAGAAATAAAGTTATCTTATATTATTCCTCTTGTCTTATATTCTTCTTGTCTTCATCTTTATATTGTTCTTTTGTTCTTAAGTTTTACAACATATTTAAAGTTTTACCACTTTATAACAAATATTATATTTTGGACAACTATCATATGAGTATGCAATTGAGGACATTCGTAATACATGAACATCAAACATATATATTTTTTGTATTTTTACACCAATCAAAATCTTAATAAACGACTGGTCTTGTAGACTTGGGCTTGGATCCTTTTGGGTCCAAGCAAGATTTCATTTTTAACTTAATAAATGGGCCATGCCCAATGTTAATTTTAAAAGGACAAATTACTTAACTACACTCCTTTACTTACCTTAATACTCATTTATCCCTACTTATTTCAAAAATTTCAAAAATCCCTTATTTACCTATGTATCCCGCATATATCCCGTGCACAACGCTATGTATCCCGCATGTATCCCGTGCACAACGCTATGTATCCCGCTATGTGGAATGTATCAAACCTAATATATTTCATGCACAACGCCATGTATCCCGCTATGTGGAATGTATCAAACCTAATATATTTCATGCACAACGCCATGTATCCCGCTATGTGGAATGTATCAAACCTAATATATTTCATGCACAACGCCATGTATCCCGCTATGTGGAATGTATCAAACCTAATGTATCCCGTGCACAACGCTATGTATCCCGCAAACATCATTTTTAAGGGATTTTTGGTAAATAGAAAACTAGAAGGGATAAGATGTTATTTAGTACTTATAATATGTGGTTCCTATAATTTATACATTTTAAAAAAGTAATCTTAATAAACGTAGAGCTACTACTACTTTCTAATGGAGAATTTTAGAAATAAAAAATTAATGAGATACTTTCATGATGATTGAACTATGACAAAAGTCTCATGCAAAATGTACTATCGTACTTAATGACAAATCTAAATTTTCTATAATATATAAGTGCATTAGAAAAGGAAAAAATTGTTTAGCAATAATTAATTTCTAGTCTTCTAATTAAGTAAACAACTTCATCTTTAATCAAGTGCACTATTTAGTCTTCTTATAATACGGAAGTGCATTATTTAATCTTCTTATAATACAGATGTCAGCAGATGATATTATACCAATTTATATATATACTAATTTTTGACACGTGCGTTGCACGTGATTACCAATTCCAAAAATATATGTTATAGTAAATAGTATTGCTTATTTAAGCGAAGATTTGAATAATAAACTTAGCAAAAAATAATATTGCAGATTCTTTTGTGAACATTTTAAAATAATATATTTTGAAGTTAGAAGATCTTGTTGACTTGATAATACATTTGTGACATATATAATACTTTGATTTAAATACAAATACCTACCCAAATATAAATATATATTTGCATTAATGAAAATATTTATCTCATAAAATTAATTATTAAATAAATAATAAGAATTAAACTAATAGAAACTTCAACTGGCGTTATTACAAGTCATATGAACTTTTTTCGTCTAAAATACTGAAATATTAAGAAATAGTAAATAAGTAAAACAAAAGGGCAATCTATATATAATATAAAGGAGAAACATAGACAAGGTGATGTGATACCCCTCTATGGCCTCCATTCATATTTATCTTTTTTCTCCTTTTTTGAGATTGTTTTCTTAAGGTAATTTATGAAAATTTCTTAAAATGATTTTCTGGCTCATTACACAAGTGAATAATAAATTATATAAATTATTTTTATTTTAAAAGAATTATGATATTTAAAAATATCCGTGCAACAAGCGTATACGTATACTAGTTATATCTAATAAGTTACAAGAAACCTCTGTCTATGTATATTCTCTACTTAAATAACATGCCTCTTCAAATCCTTTCTAACTTTTCTTATGGATTATCAAATCTATAAATTACAATCATCCATGGAGATGTTGAATATTCATTTTTCATTTTCTCATTCTTTCTTTCTATTAGTGTAGTTTTTTTCTCATTCTTTCTTTATAATAGTGTAGTTTTTTTCTCCTTTTTTTAATAAAAATAAAATTATTCTTCATCTTTTCCATAAGAAATCATAGAAAAGATAGTGACATGATATGTTCTTCACTTTGATGAAGATCAACGATATATTCTTCAAAGATTCATTATATATAAAGAGATGTTCACATTAATTTAGTACAAGATCATCAAAATGAAGAAGGAAGTATAATTATGTTGCAAGATTAATCAAGAGAGATGATCATATTAGAAGCTTGAATGTTTTTTATATTTTAAAGATTCATTAATGTATTGTTTTTATTTCAATATTCTAAAATTTTGCCATGCTTGAAAGGTATATTATCTATGGTACATTTCTCATAGCTATTACATATTATTGTACTTAAAAATCTATATATAATATAAGGTAGATGTTAGAGAAGTGAAGTTGCACCTCTCTTTGGCCAATGATTCTATTTATCTTTTTTCCTCAATTTTTTTGATAATTTTCCATATTTTTCTACTTACTTATTATTGTACAAAAAATAAATATATCAATTACTACTTCTCTATTTATTGTTATATTTAAATGTCTGAAAAATTATTTACACGCATTATTATTCTTTGTTACAAAAAATTAAAAGTCTCAATATTTACCACTTTAATATTTCAAGATATTTGTCTCTTTTTATTGTATTTTTTTTCCTCTTTCAATTTTTTTAAACACAAAAGAAGAAGAAGTTTATTTGCTTGCTTTCCTAATAAAACTTAAAACAACCAACAAATGTTGAATAGTACATGAGTTATTTTTTGGTCTTCATTATTTTATTTTCTTCTTCTTTTATTTATTTTAAAATTCTCATCTCCATAACTTATACCTAATTGAACTTTTTACTTTAATTAATATTATTTACTATTTTCTTTAAAATTTTCATATTCATAACCCCCCAACTATTTAATTTTCAAAAATTTAAGATACCTTATGATATTAGTTTCTTCAATTTTGTCTATATAAATTCATATTTTTTGTTTCATTAGATTCCTACTCAAGATTATTATTTTTATTCCATATTTAAAATGGGATATTCTATATTATTGTTGTAGTATCAGATTTATACTTTAATTTGATCCATGAAAAGGCTCTTGGATATGGATAGAAGGGGTGCCTGATAAAAGCTAAAATATAATTGCATTGATTATCTGATTTTTTATCATCTTTATTTTTCTGATTAAGGACTTGACAAAATTGTGTTGTTATTTTTCTCTTTTTACTTACTTTTATTACTCATGGCTCAAAAAATGCATATTAAGTATTGAAATACGCAATTCTTAGGTATTTCTTAAGGTAAAGAACCATTTAAATATGTCCATTTCTTCTACTTCTAAAGAATTACCAGAATAATATAGGATATATACGAAAAATTAGCAATAGAGGTTTATTTAGATGATAATAAAAAATAGAGAAAAATAATTATTTAGACGATGATGAATAAGAGAAAAAACAAGGACAAAAGAAAGGATCAAATATCAAAGAAGAAAATGAAATAGAAATATTTATCTCTTTTTCCTCCTATTTTTAGTTTCATCATTTATTTTTTCGAATTAAAGAAAGATTCATCGGATAGTAAATTTATCATCTGACAAAAATAACAAAAAATATCAAGTCCTTAAATATGTTTATCTGAATTTTATGTATTAACATCATAATATATGATTTTTTTCTTAATAAATTAGTCTTTTAATTTTGAAAAATATTTGATAATAAAAATGTAATTCACTCAAGTTCTAATTCTACAAAAATATTTGTATTGTGATTTTATCATATTTCTTATTTCTATAATTGATTTTTTATTTCTTGTATCATAATTATTTTTAAAAATAAATTTACATATATATTTCTTAACTGCGCGAAGCGCGGCCAAATTCCCTAGTGTTTATATAGTAATAACGATTTTGAAGAAAACTTCATGAGAGTCTAAATCACATAAGTAGCATTGATAAATAAAGTCATTCTTTTGTCTTGAGCATCAAAACAAATCGTTACAAATCTCTAAATTTCGGAAAAGATATTCAGAAGCATATATCTATATCACAAGAGAAATTGTTAACAAAAACAAATGAATTTAGACTACATCATGTTAACTTCATATATTGGAACATTACATACTAATGTATATATTAAGCAAAAAAATAATTATTAAATCATCAAAATTATTTTCCTCAAGTACTCGAGGTTATGGAATACACCCTCTTAGATAGAACAACTTACTTCATCAGAATAGTGGTACCTCATATTCCGCTAAACTTCGAACTCACTCAACGAAAATAAATCACACAAAAAAATTTAAAATGCAAGAAGAAGAAGAGTAGAAGATTAAAAAAATTTGGTTGAAAAATGAGAGGAAGTCCCTCAATTTATAATCAACAAAGGGTAGTATGAACAGATATTTTTTGTGTCTTATCTCAAAAGTCATGACCTTATCGAGAAGTCACAACCCTTTGGAAAAGTCACAACTCATCGAAAAATCACAACCCTTTGAAAAAAGTCACAACTTGTCGGAAAAGTCACAACTCATCGAAAAAGTCACAACCTAAGTTAGGAATTGTTGACACCCAATTTTGGCTCTCCACATTTAACTATAGTAATAATTATAATAATAATAAAATATATATATATATATATATGTTATGAAATTTTTCATAGGAATACAAAAAAAAAATTTAATTATTTATTTGACTTGATAAATTTATTTCTTAAATGTTATTTCTTATAAAAATTAAATATATTATATTACTACTTACTTTCTCATTTTTTTAAAAATAAATGTTGTTCTTCTTAAGAATTGAATCTATTTTGGTTCAAATATAATTCCTTT
>NW_006239007.1:1672416-1677024 GCF_000226075.1 Solanum tuberosum | reverse complement strand
TCCGATCAAATGATCGGACGGCCCAAATTAAATCCCAAGTTTTCATCTTTTCCCAAAATAAGTACAACCCATCAGCCACACTTTTCTTTTTTTCCAGAACTTTCTCCCTTCCCCATACGTTTTCTCTTCCCAAAAATCACCCCTTTCCCATCAAACTCTTTTCCTCTCCTCTCCTCTCCCATCGATCTCTCTCTCCTCTGCCAGCGCTTTCGCCTACAGACCATCGGAAAATGGCAATTTCCGGTGGTCTCCAACGTATCTCCCTACCCTCCATCAATCATATCCTCCTCGTGTCAACTTTACATCTTTTCTGAACCACGGCAGCCCTAAAAAGCCACACTACCGCCGCTGCTAAGACTGAAGAGGTGAAGAACGTGAAGGACCATCGGATTTGGGATCGTTAGTTGACACCTAATTTTGGACCTCCACAATATATATTAATCATCGAGCTTCTTCCATTTTAAACGATCTAAAATAATTAGTTTTATAAATTTCAAAAATAGTTTGCGGGTTATTTTAAATAAATTACGTCACTTATTATAACTTTTAGACAATACTTATATTTTACATGTCTATATATATAATTGATATATTTTAGGAACATTCGAAAATCGTCTCAAAAATATTTAGTTTTACTTAAAGATTTGGTTAACTAATTTAGTTACAAGATAGCTTATATTTTTGAAATAGTTAGTTTATAATTAAGTTAATTATTTTATTTCGTTGAGATTAAGAAGCTCACTAATTAGTAATATCGATTCATCTTTATTTAAATCTTAGCCGAATTTGCTAACCGAATCGCTTTGGCTAATTTCCTAAGTCAATCTACACCTAACGTTTAAACCCAATCAAAGACCAACTTTGGGCCATTACAATGTAATTCCAACCGGCCAAATTAATCCCTGGCCCACCAATTTTTTCCAATTCAATACAATACAGCAGTCCATACCCACCCTCCGATCCCATTCATCAGCCCATTCTTTTTTCAGTCAATTAATCCCACCAACCCAGCCCAATCCAATTCCCATTACAGCATACAACAATAGATATAATGCAGCAGCGACAATACCCGACCCCACCCACGCGCTCTTCTTCTCCACAACGCGATGAAACCCAGAATAATGAGGCAAACCAGTACTGTTCCAGCAGTACCGTTCCAGCGATCAGGCATGCGTCCTGTCCCTTTCCTCTTCCGGAATGGGGTGAAAATTGCAAGGAAAAGGTGTTCGCCCAATTTGGTGAAAGAAATTTTGAAGTTTGAATTTGAATTTGGGCTCTTTTTGTCCAAATTTGGATCCGTCTTCCCCCCATTTTTTCAACCTAATTTCCCTTATATATAATGACTTCTATTCACTGTTGAAAAGGAGAAAAAATTTGGGGAGTTGGAAAATTTTAGAGGAAAAGAAAATATTAGAGGAGTTAGCGAGAATTTGAGATAAACACAGAAAAACTACTAACTATAGATAGATATTCACAGATAAACATTTGGGATAGGAAGTAGAGAGAGTGAGAGTTCAATCTGTGTTTGAGTCTTTGCATCATTTCTCTGTTCACGTGTGCTTACCGGAGTCGTGTTTGAAGCCGTGGAAGCTCGCTGATCCTCTGCTCGCAGCTGTCCTCAGTTTGCTGCCCCGAAAAAGGTGAACCCCCTGTTATTTTTAGGTTGTTTCTATGTTGCCTCGCTTGCTTTCTTGAGTGAATCTGTTCTATGCTTGGTTCGCTGCTGCCGCCTGATAAAAGTTAGCTTAGTTTTGAATGGGGTTAACTTAGTTGATTAGTTTGAAATGCTTCCTTCGCGTGAGTTATTCATCTTTGAACATTTATGGATATGTTGAATGTATTAATGAGGATGTTGGTTCTTGTCTTCCTAAGTTTCTCTTCGTTACTATTTGAACAATTTATCAAATTTATTTCTGAATATTGCAGCCTGTTGTACCTTCGTTTTCTCGTGAATATATTATCGTGAACGGTGTAATTCTCGAGTCTAAACTGTCTATCTTCCCGTCTTTCCTTTGGAGTCAAACTAGCACCACTCGCATGCCGTTGTTTATTATTGGATTTGTCCACGAAGCATTTCGAGTGTTGTTGCACTCTAATCTTTTAGAGCCAGCCGTTCATGAATATGATCCAAATGTATCTCGTAATTGATTTCTTTGTTGGTCAGGTTGTCCTACTCGTTGTGAATATGTGACAATGTTTAGCGTTAGGTGTCGCTCTCTTCATGCTCTCCGGTTATAGTTAACCATCTCTTGTTGTCATATTTACTCGGGGGATTCATCTTTAGTGAATAATGGTGGTTAAATTTTTTTTTTTGTCATATTTACTCGGGGGATTCATCTTTAGTGAATAATAGTGGTTAAATTTTTATTTTTTTTTTATTTTTTTTTTGTTCTATCCAGTACGTTCCTTTGGGATTTAAGAATGGCATGAATACCTTTTGTCTTGTTTATAGCTACTGGAGTAGGTTTGACTAGTAGTCTAAGTGTGCTTTGTTTTATTTTGTTTGTGTATTATAGTTTATTTAGCAAAGAGTTGGCTGCCCGGGTTTGTCTCTCGCTTTATATGTTAAATCGTTTTCCTTTCGATGTTAATTGAGTTTGGGCTAGTTCGTAATGTTGATGCATTTTGTTTGCCGAAAAATTGAGTTAAACGAATACGCATTAATTTTCATTTCTTTAGTAGTCACTTTGGGGCACAATGTAGCACCATTATTTGTGTTCTCTTATTATTATTTCCCCTCAATCATTGTTGTGCCGCAGTACTAATGTTCTTTTTTTTTCTTTCTTTTGAAATTCATCCGAGTTCACTTTGGACTCTACTCTCGCATATCCTTGAGCCGTTTCGGGTCATCCTCACATATTCGGTAAAAAAAAAAAAAAAAAGTTGAAACAGGTCCCTCGGAACCCCAAAAGCAGGCTGTATCACGTTGTGTACAGAGGAATATGCAAAATATATGCAAATATACAATGATATACAGGTTGAATGCGGAAATACTAGACATAAATTCAAAATACAGGTGCTGGAAGTTGAAGTGGGTTGTATACATTTGGTATACGGCTCGAGATACAGGAAATGGGGCCGATATACGAGTCGTATACACTGATATACAACTTGTGTATACAAAAACGGGAATTGATTTCAAAGTCCAAAAATCAGCATCTTTGGCCCAATGTTTCTGGGCAATAATAGGCCCAAATTTGAATATTTCCTTTCCCTCCTTTATTGTTTTATTATATTTGACTAACACTTTGATTATCTTATGATTTAACTTAATTAAATTCCTCAAGAATGGTCATTTCATTTTATTTTCGAATTAAAGTATATATATTTTATTACTTAGTTTTATTTTAATATTAGTCTTGTTGACATTTTATGAACTATTCCCCTTTAGTTCACTCCCCCTTAAGATAAATAAAGTGATAAAAATAATAATAGTGATAAATAAATAAGTTAAAATAAATGAGTTCTTTTACCTAGTTAAAATTTCAAAAAGTTAGTTTAAATAAATAAGCTTTTTTTTCACTTAGTTAAAATTTCATAATTAGTTAAAATGAATTAGTTCTTTTACTTTGTTAAACTTTCAAAATTAGTCAAAGTCATGAGTTATTTACTTAGTTAAAAAAAAAAAAAAAAATTAGTTAAAATAAATGAATTATTTTACTTAAGTTAAAATTTCAAAATTAGTCAAAATCATTTTGGTCAAATCGCCGGTCAACCGCGAGTTAGCGGGCATTCCGAGGGCCTAACACCTTCTCGGAATGTACATTGAACTTCGAACCCTTTTATTTTCAATTGATTTTATCTGTTTAAATCTTTTGAAAACCCCTTAAGTTTTTTTCTTGATTTTTACTAAAAATTAAGTGGCGACTCTGTTCTTTAGGAAATTCGATTTCTCTTAAACTATAAGTTTAATCGATCTTTTCAAAACTCAGTCATTTTTCCTTTAGTTATATTTTTAAATAAAACAGTTATCCCCTTAATCTGATGGTTGTAAGATTGGAATCCTCCCCCAAAATTCGATTATAAAATCAACCCTTTGGTTCTCATTCAAGGGGTGGCGAAGGAAGAACGAAAAAGAAAAAGAGGGGTAAGAACAGCAATCAAGAATGCAACAATAGATATAAGAACCTATAGAAACAATAAATTTCAAAAGGTTACAGTTCGATACACAATTTCTCTCCTCTTCTCTTTGTTTTCGATTTTTTGGGGTTCGAGTTCAAGTAAGATCGAAGTCGGAATCCTTGACATCAAAGTCTTAGTTTGCTGCTCAAGACAAGGTAAAATCCTTTTCAAATCTCAATTTATTTTTAGTTTGACAAATTTGTATACTGGCAAAAAATAAAATAAAAAATGAGTTCAGTTATCTCTTCTTTTACTTAGTATCCTTCTTGCTTATTATATGGTGTTGCTCTAGTTGTTATGTTTTGTTGAGTATATGTTCTAAGGTTGCTGTTGGGTTTGAACCTCATGGTTTTAAGATTTGCGTTTTAGCACCTTACTTCATCTGTGCTTACCCTGACTCTACATTGTTCATGTTATTACTTTCCAATCCAGCTTAATGTGCTGCTCGTTTGGTTCTACTTTAGAGTCATTTTATCGATAGAAAAA
>NW_006239007.1:1668449-1669920 GCF_000226075.1 Solanum tuberosum | reverse complement strand
GAGTCATAATAAATTTGCCTATGTTCACGTAAAATCAAGGAAGCTAAATGAGCATTTACTTATTAACTTGATCGCAAATTGAACCAACTCAAGTATAATCCATCTTGATCTATTTCCCTTTTCGTATTTCATCCTCTCTGGAAATATTTTTGCTTTGCTTTATAACATTGTTAAATCGGATCGTTACTTGCCTCCTTTACTCTATTTTCGGTTCCCAAAAATGAATGTAAGAATGTCTAAACATTCGTAACTCTTCTCAATTTCTATTTTATATTTGTTTTAGAATAATTAACTCGGCCTAGATTACACTTTGCTCTTTTCATTATAATTCATGGGATTATCAAATCTTATGTACGTAGAATGGTCGATATGAGCTAGAATATATACTCATGACGAGTAGATTTTTGTGTGTGTGTGTGTAAATGACATATGCATGTAGGAGGACCTCACGGTTATTAATGGACATTTGACTAGATGTTTCTTTTCTTATTTTTCTAGTTTGGCAGTGTATATGCTGGTTTCCTCTTTACTGTGTAATTCCTTCCACGAAACTACCACCTGCATTATTTTGTATGTGGTCTTAATGTCCCAGTGGCTATCTTTTAAACATTATTTCCTGTTTTACCAACATGCTTCAATGAATGAGTTGTTACGAACAATGTGTTCTGCCCTTTTAGTTAGTATTACTCCTATTAGACTAATAAGTTCGAATTTCGTTATAGTGTGCAAAATTCGCTATGCTATGATCTTATGTAATCAAAATTGGTTTTTGTAATAAGAGTTAACATCTATTTTTAGCATCAGGATATAATCAATTATATTTTTAATCTCTGTTTTCTTTCAAAAGTATGCTCAAAATACCCCAACGACTTAATCACGCATCCCCTTAATACTTGTTGTACAAATTACGTCTTAAAGTTTCCTTATCAACCTTATCTAAATGAATCTAAGAGTAAGAGTATGTTTGGCTTTGAACTCGTTTTGTTAAGATTTCATAGTTTGTGTCAAGCAAGATTTATTCACCAAGTTGACAAACCATGGTCTACGTTCTAGCATACATACTTTCTTTTGATATTTGTTGCTTTTGAAATCCTAACCTATCTTGAAATTTGTCTATAAGGTTAACTTTAGAAACTTTTTTAAATCTTTTCCTTTCTCTGTTGTGACTAAAAGAATCCTCTGTTAAAGCATAATGTTTTGCATCTGATGTAGCCGAACTTAGTCTATCAATTGATAGTCTCATTAATCTATCTGTCAATAGTCTAAGATATTTGTCGTTTTGGCGCCATATAATATATCGTCAATTTGTCTATACATGAAAAAATAAATAATAAATGTTCATATATTCTAAACAACTTACATATATATACTATACTTTATAATAAACATACTTAAGATCACAAACCTTTATATAATATATTTTTTAATATTTTAACATCTAGTATCATTTATTTTATTTTATATTTTAGAA
>NW_006239007.1:1654148-1665948 GCF_000226075.1 Solanum tuberosum | reverse complement strand
ACCTTCCCCTCGAGTAACCAAAACCCTTACTCAGAATCTCACTGGTTTCGCAAATCAAAACAGAGTTTACATTTACATAAATAAAAATGGTTTTCCTAATATTTTCCTTAAAATTTAGGTGGCGACTCTAAAACAAAAACAGTTTTTTCAAAATCAGAGTGTCAGCCATATTATGTTGTGAACTGTTTCGGCTTGTTCGAAATAGGGGTGCAACAGGAATATTATAGTAATTTAACATTTAAGTTAGGAGTTGATGTTTTTAAGGTAATATATTGAATAATTTGATGAAAAACTCACGAAGCCACGTGCCTCAATTTTTGCTTATAAATTCACCTCTGATCATGCTTAGTGTGCAATTCCACTTTCTTGTTTTCAGCTTTTCATATTTCCACCAATTGTCCTTTTGCAACAGTACGAAAAGTCAACCTTTCAAATACTTGTGGACTTCTTCACAATTTAACTTTGCTATTAACGAAAACTAAAGCTGAAAATGATATTTTTGAAGTAAGAGTTGATCGTTTTGTTCTTTTACAAGTAATAATGGAATTCAAAATATTATTTTCTCGGTCTTAAATTAAACTTATTGCAGAATTCTCTCAATCTCACATGTTCAAAAGTTGGCGTTTAATAGTGTCAAATTTTCATACGATTATGTGAGTTTGAAATAAATACAATTCAAATTTCGAGCAAAAGTCAGGCACTAACATTTGCCTAAATTCAAACAGGGAAATATGTGTTTTTGGCTTTAAGTTTAGGGCTTCAAACTTCAAGTCTAAATTTGATCTTTAACATAGCTTAAATTCTAATCGACCATATGTAATTTTATATTGTTACAAATAAAATTTCATATCTAAAATTTTCACTCATACAAATGAGACACCAACTTTTCATTATGTTTGTTGACACTATATATTACCTGAGCGCCATTTAAAACTTGAGATACGACCCTTGAACACTTAAAATATGACATGTCACATCATTCTTAATTTATTAATCACTCTTCGTCTTGTCATGAAGGTACTAGTTAATTTAGGCATTACAAAAGAGCAGGATGTTACAGAAACTATGCAAGAAGATAAATTATGGAATAAAGTTAACCAACACAAGTATTTTAGTGTGAAAAAATCTTTGCTCAAGGGGATAATAACCACGACCTACCTCTATAGGATTTTCCCAATCTCTTCACTAAACTTGAGCAATTTAAGGTTTACAACCTTAACCTAAGGAATTATTCCCAATAATTCCAACCTCCACCCTCTTAACTATTCTCTTTAATGACTTCACCCTATCAATGAAGCCCCTTACAAATATAAACAACACCTACTACAATCAACTTAAAAAGTAAGCAGGATCTTAATTTAGGACCACTCCAAGAAACTAACTATTACAACTCAAGAACGTAACAATATAGATAAAACTTCATAGGAACAACTTCTTTTGTTGTAACACTAATTTCTTCTTTGAGACTGTTTGTGTCAACTCTCTCACTCCGATACCTCTCTCTTTGAGTGTGGTAAAATGTCAAAGCTTTATGTCATGTTGTCTATATAGGTATAAATAGACACATTGTATTTCTCCAATCCAAACCCAAGTTGGTTCAAGTCTTTTCATAAGTTCAATCCTAGTTTGACTTGATTTGAATATATTTTACTCGTTGGACTTGTTTTTTTTATTTCCATTTTAATTTCACATATTCAATTTATGATAATATTTCCATATTTTGAACTTCGGATCCTTTTCGAATTGGATTGAGTTATAATCTCAATTCTTTGACTCTTCATAAAATATCTTATTTGAGACGGTCTCCACTTCTGCTAAAGGAACATGTTCTTTGATCAATTCCTCTGCGGCGTTGCTAACTTTTTCACTTATTCTTGGGGATCTATTGATGAATTGATTCTTAATTAAAACATCATTCATTAATATTTCTTCCCCATATATGTTGTCACTTGTACAAAGTTTTAATCATCAAAGCACCACATGATTTTGAATGTAGATTCAGAGGTCATACATAAATACATATATATATTATTTTGAAAAATTATATACTACATGATTGGAGAATCGAGGAACTAGTCATTTCCAAAAAGATAACAATGAGATTATGTCAACTATTGGTAGAGGAACCTTTGCATGAACATAGTGAAAAATTATTGAGAACTTCAGCAGGACATTTATTGTTCAAGGTATGTGAGGGTAGTCTATTGATGATGTAGGTGGCTGTTAGAATGCATTCACCCCAATACTTAATTGGCAATTTGGATTGAAAAAGGAGTGCTCTGGCTGTTTCAAGGAGATATTTGTGTTTTCTTTCTACTACACCATTTTGTTGTGGTGTGTGTGGGCAAGTTTTCTGGTGTATGATACGTTTGGATTGAAAAAAAGAATTGGCTTCAGTGTTTGAGAATTCTAATCCATTGTCTGATCTGATTGTTTTTATTGAGGTCTGAAACTGATTTTCAACCATAGAGATAAAGGACTTGACTACAAGTAAGGCATTACTTTTACTGCTCAAGAGATGAGTCCATGTGGCCCTACTGTAATCATCTACTAAAGTGATGAAGTAACTAAGTTATTGTAGGTCTTGGTGTGGTAGGGTCCCCACAAATCAATGTGTAACAAATCAAAGCATTTGGCAGACTGTGTGCTTTTGGTGGGAAAAGGCAGCCTGGATTGCCTAGCCATGGGACAGATTGGACAAAAAAAAGGTTGTTTGGTTGAGAACTTTACTGGTATTGAAGTTAACCCTCTCATCTTTACAAAAGGGACATGACCAAGGCTACAATGCCATAACAAGTCTGCAACATTTGCATGAGATATAAGGGAAATATGATTGAAACATGAATCACTATTTTTATTAGCAACAATTGTATTTCTTACAATAGGATGAGTAAAGCAAGAACCACTAGCTTTAAAAGTATCAACATAATTTTCTATATCAGAACTAGGAGAACAGGAATGGGAACTACATGGATATTGTGCTTTGTTTACATTGAGTACATGAGATGAAAGACAAGGAAAAGTATGGTGGTTCTGTTGAGGAATGGAGTTGTTCTTCTGTAGGCACTGTGAGAAGAGAAAGTATAATCCATCATGTATCCTGCCAATCTCCAGAGGCCTCTTCAATGAAGGGGTCTGCAGTAGACAAAGTGAGTTAGTGAAGGTAGTGACACAATGAAGATGTTTGTTCAAGGAACTGATGGAAATTAGATTGTACTTGAATGTAGGTATTAAAAGAACATTAGACAATGTGATTTCAGGGGTTAGCCTTACTTCTCCAACTTGTGTTACCTTGACTCTATAACCATTAGGTAATCTAACAAGCATTGGATATGGTATGGTGATGATTTTGGTTAAATTAGTTTTATCAAAGGTTATGTGATGAGTAGCCCCTGAGTCTAAGATCCAGGAATCAGTTTTCGCTTTGAAATATCCACATAAAAGTTTATCAAAATCAACAGAAGAGTTGCAAGCAATTATACCTGCAAAGTTGACAGATCCATTGTTGGACTGTGGCTCAGTAAATGCAGATCCATCCCCATGTTTCCTCCTTAAAACTGTTGCAGCATGCTGACCAAATGGTGATATTGTTCCTGAGACAAAGCACATGCAGTACCACTCTGAGTGCTAGATTTACCCTTCTCTAGCAGATCTCCATGAACATTTGTTGCAGTCCCCTTGCCTTTATTCCCTTTATACTGAGAATTGGAAGAGTTAAATTTTTGGTTCTGGTTGTATTGATTTCTGGGTGGATAGTTATTGTAAAGCTGGTTATTAGGTCCTGATTCAACATTTGGCTAGCTAGGATACCCATGGAGTTTGTAGCACTTGTCCTTTGTGTGTCCAACCTTCTTACAATGCTCACAGTAGGGCCTTGCCCTTACATTGCTGTTTGCATAATTGGTTTGGAAGCCTCGCACACCTGAAGGACCCCAGAACTTCGTGAAGAACTAGAACTGACATTCATGGAAGAAGAAGATTCTGCAAATGAGTGGTTGTTTGGCTTGAATTCTCTTTGTTTTTCTTCCTGGACCAAAAGAGCAAAAGCCTGTCCCATAGAGGGTAATGGATTCATCATCAACATACTTCATCGGATGATGGTATAAACCTCATTGAGACCCATGAGGAATTGAATGAGTCGTCGGTCCTGCTCAGCCTTATGCATTATGTCTTTAGCACCACATGTGCAAGTGCAGCTACAAATACTCTTAGCACTTAGTGTGGTGAGTTCTTCCCAAAGCTTCTTCATCCTTATGTAGTAGGAGGTGATGTCCAAAGTGCCTTGATTGAGATCGTTAATTTCCTTTTGAATCTGATACAGCTTAGCCCCATTGGTTTGATCATACCGATCTTGTAACTCACTCCACAGCTCCAATGAATCAAACACGTACTCTACACTGTCTGCAATATCCTTGCTTAGAGAATTCAGTATCCAGGAGGTAACCATGGCATCACATCTCTCCCATTGACGATAATCAAGAGACTGTGGGCTTGGTTTCATACACTCTCCATTGATGAACCCTAATTTGTTCTTCACTGAAAGTGAACGCAGCACACCCCTCTTCCATGATCGAAAGCCAACACCATCGAATGGTACAGGAACCAGCACTGAACCTACGCTGTCAGAGGGGTGGATGTACAATGGGCTTCCAACATCGAAAGTGATGGGAGTTGGAACAGAGGATGAGGATCCATCAACTTGATCCACAACTTCAACCATAGTGAGAATTGAACCAATTGTTGAATTGAAAAACGAAATTGGAGATGAACAGGATGAGTGAAGATGAAAACAAGCAGATATGAAATTGAGCAAAAAAGGAAAACCTATATAGCTCTAATACCATGTTAAATCTAACTCGCTGAGCTTGGATTGATCTTCTTTAATGGTGAACACATGATGCCATTGATGATCAACACGAAAGGAAAGAAGAGAAACAATTTTTGTATTTCATGAACTGAGCTAATTGAATTACAATGAAACAGTACAAGCTATCTATTTATACAAATAAAGAGAAAGTTCTAGAATAATTAAGTACTGCTACAGTTGGCACTAATAATAAACTATCTAACTAACTTTAATGCATAACTGAAAGGTGAATAACTAATCTATAAGCTGCTGAAGTTCTTATGGGTCTCAATGAGGTTTATACCATCATCCGAGGAAGTATGCTGAAGTATTACACCAGCTGAAACCATCATATTCCCACATGAGAAGCTTTGGTTTCCTATGTTATCCTACCATACCTAAAACACAAAGAACCAAATTTGACCCAAAGACTAGTCCTCATGTCTTCATAGGATATCCTCCTAACACAAAGGGGTACAAAATACTAAGTCTAGCTACTAGAAAGATTCATGTGTCCAGGGACGTGGTGTTTCATTAGACAATATTTCCTCTTTCTCTGACAAAAGATACTTTTGCTTTTCCTGCATCTCCATTTTCCATTCTGATGTTCCTTCATTTTCTTCATTATATCCTGATCCTGTTTCACCTCATCCCAATCCTGCACACTCCTCATACTAATCTTGAACAATTTGATCAAAGGGTTCACCAACCAGCATCACCTGTAATATCTAGTTCTGTTGAATCTACCAGTCTAACACATCCTTCTTCTATTTGTCTTGAAGTTGCACCTGTTCCTAGGAAGTCCACCAGAGTTCACAAGACACCATCTTACCTAAATGATTACATTCATCTTGCCCCCAAACCCACTTCACTCTCCCTTTGTACTTCTTTTGCACACAACAGTCACATTGCCCCTGAGGATTTGACATCTTCTAGTCAGTCTTTTGTAATGAATATTTCTCATGAATGTGAACCATCATCTTATGAATAAGCAGCTATGAATCCTGCATGGCAGACAGCCATGACACAAGAGTTTAGTGCATTACATGAGAATCACACATGGGACCTAGTTCCTCTACCACCTGGAAAGAAACCAATTGGATGTAAGTGAGTGTACAAGATCAAACATAGGGCAAATGTCACTATAGAAAGGCTGAAGGCCAGGTTGGTTGTGAAGGGCTATACCCAACATGCTGGAATTGACTATACTGAAACATTTTCCCCAGTTGTAAAGATGACAACAGTCAGAACCTTGCTTGCCACTGCAGCCAAGAAGCATTGGGACATTTTCCAGTTGGATGTCAATAATGCCTTCCTTCATGGGGACTTACCAGAGGAAGTTTACATGGATATACCACAAGGGTTGGATACTGGCACCTCCAAACTTGTCTGCAAACTAAATAAATCCTTGTATGGCCTTAAACAGGCCAGCAGACAATGGTATGCAAAGTTAACTGATGCTCTCAACTCTAGAGGTTACATTCACTCCATGAATGATTACTCCTTGTTCCATAAAAAATCAGGTTCTTCCATTGTCTTTGTAGCTGTCTATGTCGATGATGTGCTGCTCACTGGTACTGATCTCATTGAGATAAATAATCTGAAGATCTTCCTGCATAAGACTTTTAAGATAAAAGACTTGGGGAGGTTGCACTATTTTCTTGGCTTAGAGGTCTTGTATAAGGAGGATGGCATTCTTATCTCTCAAAGAAAGTTTGCCCTGGATCTGCTTAAAGAATATAATTGCAGTCACTTCACACCTTTCTCATCACCTCTCGATCCATTAATCAAGCTAAGAGCTGACGAAGGCTCCCTACTTTCAGATCCTGCCTATTACAGAAAACTCATAGGGAAGCTAAACTTCCTCACAAACACTAGACTGGACATTGCATATGGGGTACAACACTTAAGCCAATTCATGCATGCACCTAGAGATCCTCACCTGCAGGCAGCCTTTCACATGTTGAGATATCTGAAACAAGATCCCATCTTGGGTATTTTCATGTCCAATACAGATGATTACACAGTGAGAGCATTCTGGGATTCAGACTGGGCATCCTGCCCTGATTCTAGGAAATCTGTTGCTAGATATGTGGTTCTACTTGGTGACAGCCCTGTGAGCTGGAAATCCAAGAAACATGAGACCATTTCTTTGTCTTCAGCTGAGGCAGAGTACATGTCGCTTAGAAAGGTAGTTGGTGAGTTGTTATGGTTGCAAAGATTGTTTGTTGAACTGACTGTTCCCAGCACTGGTCCATTTCATGTGTTTTGTGATAGCCAATCTGCCTTACACATTGCAAGAAATCTTATTTTCCATGAACGCACCAAACACATCGAGATCAATTGTCACTTTGTCCAGACCAAACTTCAAGAAGGACTTATCACTCTACATCATGTTGGTACCACTCAACAATTAACTGATATCCTCACTAAAGCATTCACTGGAGTTAAGCACTCGAATGTTTTATCCAAGTTGGCAGTGATTGCCTCACCTTCAACTTGAGGGGGAGGGGGGTATTGAGAACTTCAGCAGCTTATAGATTAGTTATTCACCTTTCAGTTATGCATTAGAGTTAGTTAGATAGTTTGTCGTTAGTGCCAGCTGTAGTAGTAATTAGTTATTCTAGAACTTTCTCTTTATTTGTATAAATAGATAGCTTGTACTGTTTCATTGTAATTCAATTAGCTCAGTTCATGAAATACAAAAAGCATTTCTCTTTTTTCCTTCTGTGTTGATCATCAATGGAATCATGTGTTCACCATTAGAGAAGATCAATCGAAGCTCAGCGAGTTAGATTTAACACAAATATTATTGACGCCAAGTCATTATTACCAAAGAGTATATAACAATGAGATTGAGGACTTATTTGTTTTCATTAATATTAAGATGTCCGAATTTGAATGTACATCAAAATAATTAAGATGTTATCTCGAGATCTAAACATTGAACGATTAAGACGGTTAATTTTTCAGTATCTAAATATACATATTAATTTATTTGTAAGCATAAAATATTATATTTTAACTAAACAATAATTAAGTATTCAAAATAAAATATTAATGTTTGCTAGTGACGGTGGAGATGATTTGTAGTGGTGTTGGTGGTAATGGTTAGTGTTAGTGGCTAGTAAGTTGGTGGTAATAGTTGTGGTGGTGGATATTGTTGGTATTGTAGTGACTATCGTGATGGTGACGGGTAGTTATGGTGATGATTGTGATGGAAAGTTGATTGATGTTAGTAGCTCATGGTGCCTGAAGAATTTATGGTGGTTGATGATGTATTAGTGGTAGTTGGTGGTTGTGCTAATTATGCTTATGGAGGTGGTTGATAGTAGGGATTGGCCGCAGTGGGTGGTAGTGACTAAGGTTGATGGTTGTTTACTCTAAAATTGATATAATAGAATTCATAGGAGGTCAAAAGCATGCGTCTAGTTCCAACTCCTTTTAGACTCTTTTACTAGCAGTTGATTATTTATAATTAGTTCATACTAAGTAAATATAACGAAAAAATAGTTTAAGAGTAAAAAAGTCAAATTTGAATGTTTCCAAAGTGCTTGCAAGTGAGTCCAAGAGATTTGGCCTTGGCTCCAAGAGTAATTTTGTATTAAAATGCAAACAAGAACTAAGACAACATAAAGATATGCTTGATGCTCAAGAAAATAGTGTATTGTTGTTGTATTGCTTGGATTAAGAATACTTTTGCAAATGAAAGAGATTGACTATTGCTAGGCTATAATAATGGGGCATCAACCAATCAGAAGGTTCCATTAGAGCTCTAAATTACTAAGGTCAATGTTTGTGTTCAATATATTAAAGTCGTTAGTGGTGCCAACTAATATTTCTGCACTACTCAGGTTCGCACATTAGACTCTTTGATTTTCTTATCCCCTTTGTCTTTTCTCCTACATCATCATGGACATGATCCCCTGCCTTATCTTATTTGGGAACACTACTCCGAAGTCAACCTCTCGAGACTCTATATATTTGATAACCTTAGCATTACATATTTTGTCTCCCAATATGCAACATATCTTCAAGTAGATTTCCCCAATACAATGGTGGTGGTGATGGCGATGGTGGTAACAGTAGATACAATTACAATGATGAAGGTGATAAACAATAATGGTTGACAACTTTGGTGGTTGCTATTGATAGTTGTGATGGTTGGGGTGGTTAGTGGTTGGTAATTGTAAATAGAGTGCCACTGAAAATTATCCACATAAAAACTACCTCTTAGTGATATTAAGACTTTATTCAAGATCTTAATGATAAAGACCTGTTCAGACTAAATAAGTGGTCAAATCTTAATGTAAACAAATGCATGTACAGTAAAACCTCACTAAATAAATATAGGTGGATCATGAAATATTATTATTTTGTAGAGGTATTATTTAATCAACAAATTAATATTTATTAATTTAAAGAGTATTTCGACACCGCAAAATTCATTCGGGAATGAAATCTAAGAGAATTTGAATGAACCCACTTGTGAAAATGTCATTCTTGAACTTGAGGTCATGAATAATTATCTCATTTACCGCAATAAAATAGACGTTAATAACTTGTTGGATGAGTGAAAGTGATACATGTTCAGATAAGACAAATTGTGGATACCATTTTAAAAAATTATGTTGATGATAAAGTTGGAGATGACACAATACCTTTAGAACCAATTACGCGTAAGGAATCACTTATCACATCTACAACTCTTCACAATTTAATGGTGCAGTTAAAAAAGACAACACATAAACTTTTGGATGCAATAAGAAAAATCAGAGATGAGCTTCAACTAGCTAGCTTTAAATTTTAACAAAAAAACAAAACATAATAGAATCATATTTCACTAAATTGTCTTACATATATTTGTACTTTTAAAGAGTTATTAATTTATAATATTAATGGGACCATATATTATATAGGAGTCTTCTGAAAATATATTATCTTATTATCTTATCGAAATGAGTGATTTTTTCTATTGGCCCAAGTTGGGATCGGAGGAAAATATTATTTTAGAGAGATTATAAGTATTAATTTGGTGAAGTTTTACTGTAATTACCTTGAACAAATCAAAAATATTTATTGCAAAGAAATGAGGCCTAAATCAAGTAGCATAAAACATTACTATTGTCGTTAATTTATTGTCAATCATCATCCACAGCCAAGTAAAGACGATCGTGTGCTACCATGGCAAAATCCCATACAAAATGTCTCCAGTGCAAAGTCAAATTTTTTGTTAAGGATGTCCAAGATTTAGTGTGTGTGTATATATGTATATATACTAGTTTCACGGCACGTGCATTGCACGTGTGTCTCGTATCATATAGTATATGACGTTGTAAAATGGAATTAATATTACTATATTAAAGTTTTTATTAAATAATTATAATTGAAGAACATATAAAAAATGTTTTTAAACGGTTAGTACAAATTTTCATCGACTAACTTGTTTTTTGAGATCAAAATGACCAGATATCATTGAAACATTTCAAAATACATTCAAATTTTAAATATGGGGAGAAAGTCATATTTCTTTAGTATTTTTTTTATACCTCATTCGATTTTGTAAATACATTTAACCAACAAAATTGAAAAAAACATCAAAATAAAAAATGTCATCAATAGCCTTTCTACTTGAGGTGATGACCATAAATGATGGACACCATTTAAGTACAATTTTACTCTTAAATATTCATACTTGAAATTTAGTATGTGCATGACACTGATAACAATTATCATAAATATTTTAATATTTTATCTTTACACGTAATATATCATTACAAAATATTATTACTCAACTAATATGTGAGTAAGGCTATCATAGAGAAGTAATTTGACAACAAGTATATAGAGACAAAAAAATATAACACCAAAAATTTGTTCTAAATAAAATTAGACTGTTACAGTGAATTATTTTTATAACGAATGATGGTTACATAGAGATTTGAGTGTATGTCAAATATTTAGCTTGACCAATTCTTTGTTATATATATAGCAGACTTTAATGTTAATATATGAACAACATCACCTATGGTGAAAAATATTTCATTTCTTTAAGTTTCTACCTTATCTTTGCGGAATTGTAATCTTCTCTTTTTTTCAGCCGCATACATATCATATAGTTATTGTCTAATGAGAGTATCTAGTATCTTACAAAAGTTGTATCATTATGTAAAATATTAAACTTTTTGAGTAAAAAAATTAATAGATAAATAAAATTTAAAGTATTATTTAAGAATCTTTAATTAGATTTAAAATAATTTTATGATCTATCACTATTTTTTAAAATCTATTTTTATATAGCTAGCAAAGAGTGAATGATGTGAAATAACATTTTAGATTAAAGTAAACACAAAATAACAGTAAATTCATACTTAAAATTTTTTATACTCAATATAAATATAAAAATAAAAAAGTAAATGGAACAAGTCATAGTCAGTGAAGAAGGAAGACGAAAATATATGTTCACGCTATTGTCACGACCCAGACCATCGTGATTGACACCCTCACTAATCCTCCGGTGGGAGAACCACTACTGCAACCCAACCAAGCAACTACACCAAAACTAAGGCATTTAAGTATACGAAAGCTGGAAAAATACTAAGGAAAGAAATAGAGTTCCCATAAACTCTAACAAAAGTCTAACAATGAACTAAACAATGCGGAAGAAATAACCTAGAACGTGAAAGTCAATGTACCAAAACATCTAAAGTTCAACAAGTCTAAACAAGAAGGGATACAACCCCAAACTAATGTGCTAATAACTAACTAGAAAAGTCTAAGTTCGAAATGGTGGACATAGACGAAGGAGAACCCATGGCAGCCCGGAAGAATTGGCTCACCCTTGAATTCGAATGATCAATGATCTTCTAAGCGAGGTCTGTCAATAGCCGCCGGAAGATGCCTTGAACTCAACAAAAATAAGAGCAAGTGCAGAATCAGTACACAACCACAGTG
>NW_006239007.1:1651045-1653603 GCF_000226075.1 Solanum tuberosum | reverse complement strand
CAACCATCACCTACCTCGAAACAAGCTTGAAACCCTAAGAAATTTGATCCTTTCCATTTCAAATTCGTTTCGGTTGTTCTTGATCTACAAACAATCTATCTAATACGGGAATCAATAAACAATCACTGATTACCCGATTTGTAACAATTCTATGAACCATAAATCATACCCATGATCTCAAGTATCCAAATAGGGTTGTTTCCACCATAGAATCTATATCAAAACCCTCCTCCATTGATAATTACCCATTTTATTACGTTCTACAGATCGAAAAATGAATTCGGGGAGTGAAAAGCTTACCTTTAGCCTCAAGAATGGTGGAAAACTGTCAAGAGTCGCCTGGGGTTCGTTCCTTAGCTCTAAAAATCAAAAAGTGCAGAATGAGGTCGTTTAGGGGTTTATTTACGACCTTAAGTCGCGTCGAACTCGCCACAGCGGCCCTCACCCCGCTGCAGCGTCCCCGCCAGAGCGGTAAAAACCCCCGCCAAGGCGGCCTGCACGAACCAGTAAGCTATTTTAATAAATCCAAGACCCCATTTCACAACACACCTCTAACAAATGATGTTCAGAAAATACCCTTCACGCTAAGATCAATTTCGGGAGTTCTACTGTCCCGAATTCAATTCCGTAAAGTCGTACGGATTCCTTAACGAGTTATCTAACTACTCTTGTAATCCAAATCAAAATTAACTCACTCGATTGTTACCAGATTTTCCTATACCTTAAAGACTCCGATTTTGTCTAAATCTGGACTAGGTTGAGAAAATCCAAATACTACGAAAAAGTTTTCTGGTCCCAAAATTTACCCCGTTGGTGTTTCTATAACGACCGAAACAGGTCGTTACAACTATATTCTCTCTAGTGTTCTATTTGATTGAAATCTCTTGCCACCAACACTTTATTTTCTCCGTTCATTTTTACTTAAATATTTATTAAAAAATTATTATTATCATGGCTATATTATCTTATTATAAGTAAAAATAAAAATTATTTTTGAAATAGTGGACTTAACATCAAAACTAATAATTCAATGGACTACGTTGATGCCCGTTGTATTAGAAAAGTTAGGAAGAAACTCTTTCGTTTGAGGGTAAACGAATAAAAAATAAAAAAACAAAGGAGAAACATACTACCCCGATCATGTGCCCTTTTTCGTATTTTTTTATTATTATTGTTTTTCCACAATTTGATCTATTAATTTTATTAGAAAAAGTAATCCACAATGTGAGTATTCTTCACTGGTCACTCGTTATGTGAACACTAAATGTTAAATTCTCCCTCGAATGAAAACATAAAAAGAAACTAACTAAAGAAAGAAAACAAAGAAAAAGAAATGAAAATTCTCACTCATTATATATAGAAGTTTTTTGTTGGAAGCAAAATTAACAGTTAATTGCACATTTCTCTGTTCTCTTCTTTTCTTCTTTAATACTCCATTTGTCCATAATACTTGTCCACTATTGACTTTGCACACTTCTTAAGAAATTATAAATAGAAGGGTAATTTAACTATAATACCCTTTGAATATAATAAATACAAGGTCTTGAAAAATGTAATAGGGAAATAACTATAATTAATGATAATGATTAATTAGGAACTAACTGTAAAATTATCCATCGATTTCATAAAGTAGACAAGTATTGTTGGACATACCAAAATAGTATAGTGGACAACTATTGTTGGATAGTGGGAGTAGAAAGACAATACCAAAATTTCAATGCTAAGAACTTCGGCAAAACATATCAATAGATTGGGGATGAATCATTTATGAAAATTTTGAATGATCTCAAACTGTCACAGAAAAGAAATCCCCAAGAATTTATAAGGAGTGAATGGTTGTGATTTATGACCGAAGAAACATGAAGGTTGAAAATTGTTGTGACTATTCGTAGGAAATAAGTCTTTTTAATAAATAAAATATGTAGGTTAATAAAAGAGTATTAAACTTCTAAAATGATACAAATAATATTGAAGAATACGTGTGATGAAAATCATAAGAGGAAAATATGAATGTGAATTGATGCATGATTTGCTACAATTTGTTCACCAACTCTTTCTTATGTGGTACCTAAAATTTCGTTGAATTTGGAACTTAATCAACTGTTGCAAATAACACTTGAGACTTTTTAAGAAGAAGAAGAGTAGAAAACATAGAAAGATCGTAGTTAAAAAGTGAGAGGAAACCCATCTATTTATAGCTAACGAATAGTAATATGAATAGGTGCTAATTGTGCCTTATCAGAAAAGTCACAACCCTTGAAAAAAGTCATTTCTCATTGAAAAAGTCACAACCCTTTGAAAAAGTAATAACTCATCGGAAAGGGCACAATCCTTTGAAAAAGTCACAACCCTTTGAAAAAATCACAACCTTTCGGAAAAGTCACAATCCTTTAGGGTGTGTTTGGTATGAAGAAATTTCTAATTTTCTCATGTTTGGTTGGGTTAAATGTTTTGGAAAATGTTTTTTTCAAATCAACTCATTTTCCTCAAATCTAAGGAAAATGACTTTCCTTCAAAACTTGAGGAAAACATTTTCCAAAACTCTCTTCCAACTTCCA
>NW_006239007.1:1631947-1650781 GCF_000226075.1 Solanum tuberosum | reverse complement strand
AAAAAAATTTAAGTTTGTTTTTAAAAAATATTTTCAACTTCAAATTTTTATATTTTCACCCCTAACCTCGATCACCCCCGGCACCCCCCCATCCCGAAAAAAATTTAAGTTTGTTTTTAAAAAATATTTTTAATTTCAAAAATTATTTTCTACTCTTGTAAAAATAAAAGATATTTCTCAAAAACATTTTTTCATTCATAAACCAAACATGAAAAATCTTTTCCGGAAAATATTTTCTACTCACCAACCATACATGAGAAAATAAGTCAAAAATCTACTTGTTTTCAAGAAAAAACATTTTCCTTCATACCAAACACACCCTTAATGTGAAATGATATGTACTTTTAATATAATACAATTAATTAAATCAATATATAAAATAAATTGATTATTTTTAATTGGGGGTATAACAATAATTTAACATTCAAGTTTGAGAGTTCATGCTTTTAAGTTAGTATATATATACTTCATATAACTTTCAATATATATTAGAATTTTTTGACGAAGGGCGTCCGACTGACCACCCTAAGCTGATTTTACCATAATTTTGAGGCCACCTCATAATGAAGAAGAAGGTATTTGTGGCTTTGATCTCTCTTTTGCACATATATCATCTATTTGGGAACTAAATTTTGCTTTTCTTTATGTTGTCTTGGGCGAGACATACCTTATATAGAGTTGTACATGTAAAACAAGCAACCTTAGGAGGTAGATTGGTCCTCCAGATGATTTTACAGAGCTAGTTAGCTATCTTGGAGTTTGTAGAGCACAATTGTTGATACTTTTCTTTGATTGTATAAACTCTTTTTTGATGTCCTCATTTAAGCATATCAACTTCCTGAAAATTAATTTGATAATGTCGTAATCTAGCAAAAAGATCTACCAGATCATTCACTTCAGAAACATACATATTCCTTCTAAATATCATATACCAGTTGTTCCCTTCCCTATTAACAACAATAACAAAATTGTGATCTTAAGCAATTCTGAACAGATCTGGAAAATCCTTCTAAATAGTGTATTGCCAAACGATTTGTCTATATAAAATTTTAGGAGTAAATCATTGTCCAATTCAAAGTGAGTATTCTAACCAAATGTGCCTCACAACATCCTAATACATTTCCACAATCCCATTCCATAAGGAAGTGTAGTAATATCAGTGAACCATTGATTCAGTCTTCTATGCTTAGCTGTGATAACATCTTTTCAGAGCCCCACCTCTCCCAAGTTGTATTTCTATGACCACTTCATCATCATACTTTTGTTGTGACCTGCAAGGTTCTTAATGCCAAAACCTCCTTGGTAATTTGGTTGTGTGATCTTCTTCATTTGGTGAGATGAAATTTGTGTTCCTCTATGTCACCTTCCTAGAGGTAATTCTTTCTTATCCTGTCAATCTGTTCTCCTCAGTTGACATTGGGAACAAGGCCATGCAATAAGTAGATAAGTTGTCTAGAACACTATTGATAAGTGTTACTCTACCACCTAAGGAGAGATTTTATTTTTTTTCCATGTTACCAACCTCTTCTCAAACTTTTCAATAACCTTGAACCAAATTTAAGTGGATTTATACTGAGCATCCAAAGTAAGACTCGAGTATGTGGAAGGAAACGAACCAATATTACAGCCCCTGATATGCTCTTTCAGATTTAAAACTTCATTGACCAAGTAGATAGTGCTCTTTAACATATTCATGTGTAAATCTGAAATAGCATAAAAAAAACACAATTCGGCTGTATATTTGTGATCTTTCAGCACCACATAAAACCAATGTGCCATCTGCTTAGAGCAAATGTAACACATTAGCCTAAGATCCCAAGTATCTTTCTATCTTAAACGTCTCAATCCAATGCAAAGAACTTGATTTCTGAATCATTTTGTTGAGGCATCCTATTACTTAGATGAATAAGAATGGTGAAATAATATCCCTTGTCTAATGCCTCTTTAGGGAGGGAAGCAACCCACATGTGCCCTATTCACTAATATAAAGTACTTAACTATAGTGATGTTGAATTTTAGCCATTTTATCCATCTATTATCAATCCCAATTTACCTCAGGATAGTAAGTAAGTGTTAGACCCCTAATCTAAGTCACTCAGTTAAATGGAAGCACAGACAAGGTTTTAAAGCATGTTGACCTTGTCACTTTCATAAGCCAGGGAAACAAACATGCCAAGCTAAGTTGACAACAAACTGTTGACAAAGCTAAGGTGTGCGTAATGGCACCAAGGCCTGATTCCGAAGTGGCAAGTGAGGATCGAGAACTTGAAGGCAAGGCAACATGGTGAGGACTTGACGAGGTGAAGGCTTAACAATGTCATGTGGGCATGGCATTGATATTCAAAGATATGAAAAGGGCAAACGACAAGCAAAGCTAATGTTGTAACGCAAAGAGCATGGTTTTGTACATTGGCGTGGCAACATTGAGTGGGAGCAGTACAAGGTTGAAAAGACTAAGTAAGGTTGTGGTATGCATGTGTGCTGCTCGACTTGAAAACATGAAAAGTCAAATTTGTCTGATGGTTACAAAGCACATGACTGACGGTTACAAAAAGTGTAGCATTATCCTATTTCGGCTGAGGCTTGGTTTTAGCACCTTCTTTGAATTATTTTGAATATCCCAAGTAGTTGTGGGTTGTCAACTGTATAGGATAGGATCAGGCTAAGGCAAACTTGTGTTTTCGTTCTTTTAAGCCACTTGTCGATAGTTGGCTGCACATAAAATTATAAATATGTAGGATGTCTTATGGTGGAATTTTGGGTTGGTTGTTCTAAGTATTGGGGAATACTAAATAGAGTGACTAATCTAAGTATAAATTCTAGGGTGATCTTATAGTGCCAAGTCTGGTACAAATCTAAGTGTTCTTGTATTCACTTTAATTAATATGAGTTGAGAATTGAGTTTTCCGTAAAGCTGATTGCCTTATTCTCTTTTCCTAAATTTCTTGGTTATCTTCTATATTGGTGCCTACTATTTTATGCTTCCTAAAAAAATGTCCAACTGTTAGTCTCAAAATGTTGTTGTATATATTTCGAGTTAAAACCCAAACAATCCTAAATTTGACTAAGTATTGGAAGGTTGACGTCAACAGGGTTGTTGGCTTCCAAAGTGGGTTAAATAACTAATTAGTGTTCAAAGATCAAACCCCTTACAATTGGTATCAGAGCGTCGTATTTCTAGGAATCGAAAGATGGTGACGAATGTTGAATTACGTGAACATGTACGTGGAATTGAAGCTTTTATTGGCATGACTGATGACCAGCTTGATGACCCAAACTTAGTGGATCTGATCATGTAGTTCTATGGAATGAAAACTGAATTTGAAAAATTTCGTTCAAAAATGAATTTATATCGGGCTGACATCGAAGAGCAACTAACGGAGAGCCTGAATTTTCGTGAGGCAACGTCATTAAAAATTGACGGCGTGATGAAGGATAATGAAGCCCTTCGAATTGAAGTTGACAAAGTGTTGAAGGAAAAAGAAATCCTTTACGTCGAACTGTCCATCTTGCGTTTGGCTATTACTGCTTCTAGACCAACTCGTGGGGAGTCTTCTAAGGTGAAAATTCCTGAGCCGAAGGCATTTGGGGGCACAAGGAGTGCCAAGAAACTCAAAAACTTCTTATGGGATATGGAACGGTATTTCATTGCAGCCCATGTACGTGATGAAGACAGGGTTTCAATCACTACTATATATCTAGTAGATGATGCAAAATTGTGGTGGTGTACAAGAATGGTTGAACAAGTGAGTGTTGAGCATCCTAAGATTGATTCGTGGGAACTTTTGAAAAAAGAGTTGAAGGATCAATTCTTCCCTCGCAATGCAGGCTGGATTGCTAGGGACCATTTGAAGACACTAAGGCAGACCAGATCTATTAGAGACTATGTCAAAGAATTTTCTTCTTTAATTCTGGATATTAACAACATGTCCGAGGAGGATAAGTTGCATAATTTCCTTTATGGATTACAAAAATGGCACATAATGAACTTTGAAGGCAAAGCATTAAAGATCTTCCTAGTGCAATTGTGGCGACAGATGCCTTCGCAGATTTTCATTTGGGACGAGATGATGCAGAAAATTCTTTTGTTTCTTCTAAGTCTAAAGGAAAAGACAGAATGAAGGATTGATAGAGAAAGGAAAACGATCCTAATGTTAAGGACAAGGACAAGGATAAGGAAAACTAAGAGGCTGGACCGTCCAAAGGCAAAGAAAAAGCTAAGTTTAATGGATGTTTCATTTGTGATGGACCATACATGGCAAGGAACTATTCAAAATGGACAAAGATTGTCAATTGTTTGTTAGCTGAGACTGGTGATACCGAACCATAAAAAGAAACAGTAGTGTATATTAATCCTGTAAGTGTTTTATTAGCCAAAAAGGATGTTATTGTATCTCAATTTTTTCATCGAGGGCAATGAATCGAACTGGTGGGGGTGGTCTGTTAGATCCCTGATCTAAGTCACTCAGTTAAATAGAAGCATGGACAAGGTTTTAAAGCATGTTGACCTTGTCACTTGCATAAGGCAATGAGACAAACATGCAAGGCTAAGTTGGCGACAGACTGTTGACAAAGCTAAGGTGTGCGTAATGGCACCAAGGCCCGATTCCGAAGTGGCAAGTGAGGACCAAGGACTTGAAAGCAGGGCAACTTGGTGAGGACTTGACAAGGTAAAGGCTTAGCAATGTCATGTGGGCATGACATTAATATTCAAATATATGACAAGGGCAAAGGGCATTGATGCCAACGTGGGATAAAGAAATGACATGGTTTTGGACATTGGCGTGGCAACATTGAGTGGGAGCAATGCAAGACTGAAAAGACTAAGTGAGGTTGTGGTATGCATGTGTGCAGCTCAATCAAGAGACAAGCAAAGCCAAATCTGTCTGGCGGTTACAAAGCACATAACTGACGGTTACAAAAAGTGCAGGCTTGGTTTCGGCACCTTGTCTGAATTATTTTTAATATCCCAAGTAGTTGTGGGTTATCAACTACATAGGATAGGATCAGGCTAAGGCCAACACGTGTTTCCTTCCTTTTACACCATATGTCGGTAGTTGGCTGCACATAGAATTATAAATGTGCAAGTTGCCTTATGGTGAAATTTCGGGTTAGTTGTTTTAAGTATTAAGGAATACTAAATAGAGTGACTAATCAGATCTTATAGTGCCAAGTACGGGTGTACATGACCGGGTTGGTTCGGGTTTTTCAAATATCAAACCAAACCATTTGTGTCAGATTTTTAAATTTATAAACCAAACCAAACCAATAAAACTCGGGTTTTTCAACCTCGGATTTTTTTGGGTTTTTTTGGGTTTTTCGGTTTTTTCCGGTAAAGTATTCATACAAACATATAATTTACTTGTATTTCAAATATTTCTTTAGTCCTACCAAAATACAACTATTTAAGATGTTTCTTAAAAATATAACACAATATGATATGATTAATGACACTAAATTATCCAACAAAAATAATAATAATGAAATCGCGTAAAACAAATATTGCAAATTAACAAGTCATAATGAAAATGATCATAATTTAAAAGTACTAAATCATGCTAAAATTAAGTTTAATAAGTATTAGTTACATGACTAAATATTAAAGGAAATTAAAATTAGATTATGTATTTTTAATTGTCTAAATCAATGTAAAACTAAAGAACAAATATTCAATATTTTTGTCATTCTTAGTGTTGAATTGATTTTTTTTTGGCATGAGTATTAATTTGATTTTGATTTAAGATTTATTATAATTACCAACATCTGTGGACTATAATCTTTATTGGCCCATTCATAATTCTAAGTTTCAAACTTGAAATAATATATTAAAAGATAAAAACTATGAAAAAGTATAATAAATATTTAAAAATTATATCAAAGTAAATATTTTTATGTATAAAATAAAATTTTAAAATTATATATATAATGTCGGGTTGGTTTGGTCTCGGGTTGGTTTTTTTAGTTAAAACCAAACCAACCCAAATATAGTCCGGGGTTTTTTTTTTTCAAAACCAAACCAAGTCAAACCAAACCTACTAGTCGGGTTTTTTTTTTTGGGTTGACTCGGTTTGCGGTTTGGTTCGGTTTTGTACACCCCTAGTGCCAAGGCTGGTACAAATCTAAGTGTTCTTGTATTCACTTTAATTAATATGAGTTGGAAATTGTGTTTTCCGTAAAATTGATTGTCTTATTCTCTTTTCCTAGATTGCTTGGTTATCTTCTATGTTGTTGCCTACTGTTTTATGTTGCCTAAAAAATGTGCAAGTGTTAGTCTCAAAACGTTGTTGTCTATATTTTGAGTTAAAACCAAAACAATCTTAAATTTGACTAAGTGTTGGAAGGCTGACGTCGACAAGGTTGTTGGCAGCTGAAGTGGGTTAAATCAGTGAACTAATTAGTTTTCAAAGATCGAACCCCTTACAATAAGTATGGCCAACTTATTTGTTGAAAGTCTTCTCAATTTCTAGCTTCATTAGCAATCTTGATTCTCTACTCTTCATTTCCAATTTAGAGCCTCATTAGCAATGATGGCTGCCTGTAATATTTTTTTTCTCTTCCAAATGCATTTTGACTTCCAGTCACCAATTTCTCAATCACTGTTTTGAGCTTGTTTGCCAAAAGCGTTGATGCTCTCTTGTAAATGCTGTTAATAATGTTGATTGGTCTGTAGTCTTCAAGTTCAATTGCCCCTTCTTTTTAAGAATAAAGGATATGAAAGCGGCATTGGCAAATTTGACCATGGAACAATGTTGATGATAGTGTTTCAAAGCTTTGATGATCTGATACTTGATAATCTCCAAAGGCCATAGTGAATCCATCCAACTCCGATGCTAATAACTGAGAAGATTTCTTCCTCTTCAAACTCCCTTTCCATTCAAGTATTTTCTGCTTCAGAGATTCTAGCTAAATTCTCAAATCTAGTTGATTGACATTTGTCTCCATGGTTAATTTTCTATATACAGATGTTGATACAAGTCCAAAATTTCCTTGATCTCTCTTTTGTTCTCAATTATGTGCTCCTCTATTTTTGGCTTATCAATACAGTTGTACCTTCTATTAGCATTAGCTACACTCTGAATGTTTAAGCCATAGACACGTTGCCTTTTGTCTCCATGAAACCTCCTCAATCTTTGCTAATTGTTGTTTGTAAATGTGTCTTTAGAAGATTGTTCTAGAAGAGTGAGGTCATTCAAAGCCTGGCTTCTTTGTTCTTCCAACTTCCCAAATACCTCCTTATTCCATGTAGAGATATCCTTCTTTTTAGATACTTCATAGAGATATTCTACTTTATTAGAAATATAAATCGCAAGTACATCACACTTACGAGGTTTGGCATTTGGCAACTCATTCAAAAATGAAGAAAAAAATAATAGAAAATAGACTTAAATATAACAAATGCTTTTCTGCCACCCTTTTGGTGACTAAACAAACGTGTATCAGAAATCTGGAAAGCAAAAGGCTGATGGAAAAACAAATACAGACAGCTAAGGGAAACTCAAGCAGCAGCTTCTATTACTTCCAGAATCTATCTTCTATATAATTTTCCCCTAACAAATGCCGTAAACTTGTACACCTAATCCTTCCATCGTCTAACTCAAATCGGAATGTTACTTGTCTATAACTAAAACTTCTATCATTCAACTTTTGCCACTACTACGCCAGGGATGCTGGTCTCAGCAACAGTCTCCCTTACAAACCTGCAAGGAAACACACAAGTTATACCAAGCCTGCCTCCAACAATTAACACTACTACCTTGTGGATACAGAAAGACAGCAGCTATTAAGAGGAAGAGGAGAATACTTTTCCAACTTATCTCGAGACGACTGCAAAGTGTAGACAGCCAGGATGAAGGAAAGCACAACCCCTACATGCATCCATAGCAATACATTAATTAAAGGGAAAATTATATGAATTAGTAAACTATTAATTCAAATTAAATGTCATAGCCATAGTTTATTTTAATTGTAATTCGCAGCAAACATCCCCTTTTTTTGCCACCTGATTCGGTATACAATTAGCTATTTTCGGTATATAATTAGTCATTTTATACATTTCGATATAAAATGCATTTGTGTATGTATAAAGCGAGAGAAGAGTGTATATACAAATACAAATACATATATTTTCATCCTATACACTTATAATTATACAAATACAGATCTTATTATACAAATTACAATGTAAAATGAATTTATACAATACTGAACAATTTAAATAAAATTGGATGTTTATAGCGAATTATACAAATCAAAAGCTCTATAGCAAACATAAAATTTGTTACGGAGCGCAATTATGCAAACTATAGTTATAACATACAAATATAATTTTTATGTTTGCTATATGTGAAAGTTGCTTATTAATTAAATAGGATAACAACCTAACTGGAAGAATTGCTGTTATAATAAAGTATTGAGGTGTCAACTGAATATTCCCTAAATATACATTAGACCTTTGTTGCTCATATCCTTCAAAATTATTGCCGCTTCAGTGTTGATCTGACGGGTCAACATAGCTTGAGTGCACTGAAAATGGGTGTGGGTGTAGGAGTGGGCACTCGGTACTTCGGTTAAGTATTTCAGTTTTCAGTTTCTCAATGGCATATACCGAAGTAAGTTCGGTTCGGTCGATTCTCCTCGTTCTGTTTCAGTTCAATTCTCGGTATGGACCTGATGCTAGGCTATTTTCTGCTTACCAATGGGCTATTTGACTTTTAAGTGACTAAACAATGTATTCAAGTTAAATTCATATAAAAATACTCTAAAGAACAAAGGTTCATATGAGTAACATCTACATTTCTATTTGTAATGTCCTTCAATTCTTAAAATTTTGTTTCCAAGGAACATATTAGTCATATTGCTCTTTTCTAGTTCTTCCAGAAGATTTCATTATGCTCAAGTCTAGCCTCCACTTCTTTTATGCAAACTAATTATCTCCAAACTTCTGAAACCTGCATTACAACCGGAATGGACTAAAAAAGAAGCTAAAGGCCAACATGTTCTGCCAAGGCAAACAAATGTAACAATTAACAACAGTAGCACAAACTGGAAAATTGGGATTAGATATTAGGCTTTGCTGGTTTGGGCTCATAAGTCATAACATATAAAATATATAATTATATAATAAACTAGTTTGGTGTTTCGGTTTAACCGAAATACCAAGACTCTAAAACCATAAGCAGAACCATAGATCGAACTTCTAAAATATTAAAAGCGAAACCAGATTAATGAATGCTTTGACTACCTACGTGGAATCTGCACTGGATCTAGTCAACCTAACTTGAGTGCTTTGACTACACCTATGGCCAAGAAATATTGTTGATTGGGTATTTGGTTTGATTTTTAGTTTATGTCATATATATATACATATTCACATAAAGTCCTAGAACACTTTTCTATCATACGAGTTAGTTATGTATAAAATATCAAGTGTTTTACAAATAATTAATTATTTTAGCTTTTTTAATAAGGAATTACTATAGCTTTAATCTAGTAACTTCAATTAATTGTAGAAATGTATACTTACGTGGCGTCGTAATTGACTGTCATATTAACACTCATACCCATAACAGTATCCTAAGGATTTTTAGTGATGACGAATCTAACTTCAAGCCCATATGCATTAGACCATAGCCCATTGAACATATAAAAGATGTTATTAACTTCTTTTGTTTTTGATAAATAAAAGTGCTATTAACTTCTATATACCTCATTAAAGATTAACAGCTAGTACATACAAATCTTGGTTCCCAAAAGAGAATGATGTCTGACCAATTAAGTCAGGAAACATAATGCTAGTAACAAAACAAGAATTGACACAGTGCTACATTCAATAGAATTAAATTGAAGCTTATGAAATTCAGAGAAGCCCTTTAGCTTACTTTATCAGGAAAAAAAAAAAAGAGAAGCCCTTCAGCTTAGCATGAATTTACCTGACCCAAAGAGAACATAAAATCCCGACGCCACATCTATCTCCGACTGCTCTTCCCTTAAATTAATGAAAACTTATTGTCAGCAAAAATATAATCAGAATAAAGAAAAAGTAAAACCGAAAGTTGAAAGATAAATTGTTCGCAGAAATTTAAAAGATCAAATAAGTTGACTTATTAGCTAGAGAAGTTGCCAAAGGGATTATTAACTATGTAATACAGATAATGATGCAATCAACACCAATAATCCAAAGTTTCTTAGCATAAAAAGAAGCTGTTAATTAAGCCAAAACATTGTCCTATCACAGTTGCTCATATCATCATCTTTCAAACAACATAATAAAAGGAAGCTTTAGTAGCAAAAGCAAGACAACCACAGTTTGATCTCTGCTGTAAAGGAAGGAGCATTTCCGTGTGGTTTATGCATTTGTTAAAAACAAACTTTTACAGACGCAACCCACCAAAAGAAAGGTAGTGACACAAGAACAGGAAGCACCCAAAGTAAAATTTAGCACATTCTCGTCAGATTAGGAGACTCAATCAGTGTATTCGATATCAAAACATTGTTATCAAAGGCGCGTTTTAAGCGTGCTTAAGCTCTGAAGCGAGGCTCAAAACGTGTTGAGAGCTTCGCCTTGCTTTATGTGCGCTTCAGTGTCGTCATCAAAGTTCTAAGACAAACTTTTCCTTGCCAATGAGCCTCTTATGAAGAAGTGACACTAAACAATTGATATTTCACTTTATCATAAAAAAAATTCAATTTCTTTGGTCATATATTTGTCATGTTTATAATTATTAGTCTTGGACTAAACATATATATTTGTTATTTTTTCTCCCTTGCGCCTTTTTCATCAAAGCCCACGCTTTATTTGCGCTTTGCGCTTAAAGCCCCCACGGACCTTTGAGCCTTTTTGCGCTTTTCGCTTTTGATAACATTGTATCAAAATCCCTGTAAATTATAAGTGTCTTATTTATATTCCCATTGTGAGGTAGTAGTATATTCCCAGGCACTGACACAGAGCCTGACAAACCAGTTTGAAAACTGCATAGCAGAGGGGTTTTTACAGTTAAGTCATGTTATTGGGAGAGGAATACCAATCATCTTTTGACAACAGTTTGGCCCTGGAAATTAATCTGGAAAATTAAGGTTCCTTTAAAAGTTGCATGTTTCACTTGGTTGGTAATTAGAAGAGCTTGTCTCACCCACGAAGTGCTACAAAGAAGAGGTATACAGATCTGTTCAAAGTGCTACATGTGCGGACAGAAGACTGAAGTAAATGGTCATTTGTTTCTGCATTGCAAGATAGCTACAGATCTGTGGAACATGTTCGTTTGTATACTCGGGGTTAACTGGACAATGCCCAGAACCACTTTTGAGGTCCTAACACACTGGCAAGGAATCGGAAAGAGAGGATCAAAAGAAGACTGGTGGAAAAATATCCCTGCTTGCATATGGTGGGCACTATGGAAGGAAAGGAATGGGAGATGTTATGAAGGAAAGGTTAGCAGCCCACACGAGATCAAGATGAGATGTCTTAGTCTTTTGTATTTTTGGTGTAAGCAAAATTTAGTGGGGGAAGTAGATAGCCTTGTGGAGTTTAAAAGCCAATTGTAAATTTAGTTGTCTTTTTGGATTTGAGTATGATGGCACCCCCTGGGGGTTTGTAAATCCCACCTCATCGATTTTGATGAGTTCTTTTGTGTGAATACAAAGTTAACTATTTCAAAAAAAAAAAAAAAGGTAGTAGTAGTAGTAGTACATTGTTTTTGATGAAAATTATATTATTCTCTGCCATTTTAGTGGCCCAGGACGCTTTGTTGCAGAAAGAACCATGGATGATTCTGTTGAACCTTTTTTTGAGAAATGGTAAGGTTGAACCTTCTTAGATCTAGTTCAATACATTGAATGAAGCCATCAAATCGGAGTTCCGAAGTAGCGCTCATTGCATTCTGAACTGCAATGCTCTAATTAGGACCACAACCTCCAACTGAACCTGGATAATCTCTGACTGCACCAAACTGCAGAACACCTTTGACAATAAGGTCCAGAAAGAAGAATAATGGAGACTAATCTATTATTCCCGACATACGACACTGTTAATTTCCCCATGTCAGTAGGCTCTCGCTTTCACCACCTGTGTACTGCAACCATGCTGTTAGTTTCTAAATCATCCACTAACCACCGTTTCCATCCTCCTGCTTTACACACCAACTATCCAAGCTACAACTATAATGGACTAATAAAAAATATTCAATTTTTTTAAGGGAGCATATGAAAAATCACATTCTTAAGGTCCACAGAAATGACAAACTGATCATCCAACAGATGAGTAATTTTCCTATAAAGAGAAAATCCTAAATAGAACCTACTTTCAGTGTTGTGGGTGATTCAGAATATTGTATCTAATCAGATAATGTATATAAGTATTGCTAAGAAGTCCCACATTGGTAGAGGGATGGGAATTTGGTCTCCTTATATGGACTTGGACAAACCTCTCCTCATGAGCTAGCTTTTGGGGACGAGTTAGGTCCAGATGCCACATCTTAACATGGTATTAGAGCCAGACCCATCCCAATTTATTGTTCATCGATGTTGGGGCCCCATTTAGAAGTGTTCACACTCCAGTTGAGGTCTGGGCATGCGGGGGAGTGTTAAGAAGTTTCATATCGGTAAAGGGATGAGAACTTGGTCACCTTATATGGACTTGGACAAATCTCTCCTCATGAGCTAGCTTTTGGGGTTGAGTTAGACACAGGTGCCATATATTAACAGGTACATTTATAGGTTGCGGTTTTGTAGAGATTAATAAGATTCTATTACCTTAGTCAGAATTCTCTCAACAGGTAATTATACCAATTATTGTTGAGTTATGGAATATACGACCATGGCATCAGAGCGTCGTCGAAAGTGAGATTAATATCTCGACGGAGTTGGAAATGTGCCTTCACTGGGAAGACAGGGGAAACTAACAGTCACGTATTCTTACATTGTACTTTCACAGCACAAATATGGTCCATGTTTCTCAACTTTTTAGAAGTGAAATGGACTATGCCCGAACATACAACTGATTTACTTAGTTGTTGGATCAGGAGAGGAGGTAGCAAGAGACAGAAGACCTGGTGGAATTCGATTCCACATTGCATTTGGTGGACAATTTGGAAGGAGAGGAATAGTAGGAATTTTGAAGATATATCCAATTCCATTCACAAGGTTAAATGGAATTGCATTGTATCTCTATATTTTTTGTGTAAAGAGATAGGATTAGAGGATTCAGATCAACTTTTAGAATTCATTAGGATCCTTGTAAGTATTTTGCTTTTTGTTCTTTTCTTATTTTCTAAAGGTCCCTAGCATATCCTTAATGCTGAAGAATACAATGTTTACCAATTCTCAAAAAAATGTGCCTTCGCTGGAAGTGGTACTGCTGCTTCATCTCTGGTGATTGAGATGTGGATGGTGACTGTCCCTACCAAACCAGGATGAAGCACCAACCAACAACTTACAACAACCAACACTCCGGTGGCTGGAGTAGATATGCGTGAGGCTCACGCACCAGCAGAATTTTTGCGGCAGCAATCTGTCTGACGGTGCATGGTGGTGTTCGACTCGGCATTTTTTCGGTCTTTGTTTCATTCCTGAGTTTGCCTCTTCGTTTCTGCCCAAGCTGTGGAGGTTCTCTGACCAACCAACCCCAGCTGTCCCTATTTTTGCTCGATCAGACCTGGTTAGATCATTCCTTTTGCTTCATTTTTTCTTTCTGTTCCTCAGATGTTTGAGTGTTGTGCTCAATTGGAAGTTCTTTGGGTCTGACTACTTATCTGACGTGTTAGAGTGGACTTTTGTTTTTCCTTTGGGTAATATTCTCTGATTTACTGATTGGTCATATCCCTGTGAAATTTTGCTGGGTCTTTCTCCCACGGCTGATACTTTTATCTGTGTTAGGGGTACTCTTTGGTGAAGTTTTTGATATTCTCATTCTGTTGCGAGAAGTTCTTTTTTTTCAGATTGAGAAAATGATTTGAGAAAAAGGGAGGAAGAAATAAGAATGATGGTGTTCTCGTTTTGGTAGATGAGTTTGCAAAATTCTTTTGTATTTTTTTTTTCCGACTATTGTTTTCTTCAAGATCTTATATGACAAAGAAAATTATTGGTCAAGGACATGTATGATGTATCTGATGGTATCTACATCCTTATTGAATGGGTGCCCCGATTGGTTACTTGATCTAGTGTCACATCTCCATTTGAAGCACATTGTCTGTTAGAGCATCCTTCTCTCCTAGTTGAAGAAACTTTGTCCTCAGTTTCATGTTGTTTCTTCATTGGATTGTGAATTGTGAAAATTTGCAAAACATCATAGTAGCTTGTTAAGCACAAGGGTTACAAACAAGTTGAGTTTATTTTTGAGTTAGTTGATTATGATGTTTTGGAACTATGTCCTATTGTGTCCAAAGGTAGGCAGAAGAATTTGCTACCTTTATGGATGATTTTTTTTTTTGGATGAGGTGAGTTTACTTTATAAGGAACCAATCTGAAGTATTTTTCCATTTGTGGCTTTTGTACAAAGTTAAAATCTAATTTAATACTATTGTGCGCATACTAAGGGCCTATTTGGCCATGTGAGATGAAATCATATAAGATGAAGTTGAAGATTTGTTTGGACATGCAATTTGGATTTTTTAAGATGTATTTTTTGCTCATAAATATAAAAATCCCATAAGTTGTGAAAACTATCAAAATTACCCCAATAATTTATATAATCTTACCGACTAAGCAAAAATTTATACTTTTCCATCTTTCGCAGACCTCGACTAATTCCACGGGATACCTACCACCTCCCACTAGCAACAGGTAACATGTAACTCTATCCACCAAGGCAAGGACAAATGAAAAGAATCAATTGGCATTTTTTGTCACTGTTGGAAATTGAACCTAAGACCTCATGGCTCTCAACCACTTCATTAACCACTAGGCCACACCATTGAACACTTCATTAACAACATTTATTGATTGAACTTTAATTCAATAAAACAATAAAATGACATGAATTGTAATGTACTACCCTTTAATATAAGTTGTTTGTTGGTCAATATCATTAATAACTAGATCTTCATGTTAATATTCGTGAATATTTCATCATTCTTTTGGTATTCTTGCAAGAAATTATGTAGATATAAAATAGTGGATTTTTTTTACAAAATATAAAATTGTGGGTCAATTTTTATATTTGAAAAATGTGAAATCAGGATATGAAATTCTCAAATCAAGCTTTTAGGAAAATTCGGGATTTCATCTCATGATTTGAAATCATGAGATGATATTGCATGTCCAAACGCCTACTAAGAAGTGATAACACTAATGAGTACAAGGCTACAAGCCATTGAGAATGGGATTATCCACCGTCTCATGTTGATATAGCCTCTCAAAATGGAGTGTTATGAAAATGGAGTTATGGAGAGGAAGAATAGTCATCTATTTGAGACAACTCAGGAATATTGTTCCAAACGAAAGCTCCTAAACAGTTTCGGGCTGACATAGTTTCTACAACTTGTTTTCTGATTAATTGCATGCCATCTGGCATGCTTGCTTTGGATTCTCTTACAATGTTCTCCTTTCAAACAAGTCATTATTTGTTGTGGAGCCAAGGGAGTTAGGAAACACATGTTATGTTCGAGATGACTGACTATCTATTACGAAGTTGGACCCAACGGCCTTGAAGTGTGTTTTCTTGGGCTATTCCCGTCTTTAGAAGGGACATCATTGTTACTCTCTATCACTTGACAGATATTTGGTGTCAACTTATGTGGTATTTACATCTCCTATTAGCATGAACCGACTATTGATACATGTCCTACATCAATTCTTTCATCATTGAATCCTCCTTAAGAAAATCTTTACCTCTCTCTTTCTCTTCGCAAAGTACAAGTTAGTGCAAATCCACATATTCTATTATTGATTGTATTTCTTAGGACCACTTATCTCCTACATTTAGTTCTATGATCCCTCTCTAGATTCTATCTTTGCACCTTAAAGTCTAAAACAATGAAGGAAGCCTTGAAACATCCTGGATGGTATAATGCTATGCTTGGGATACATGCTTTAGATGAAAATCACACATGGAATTTGGTGGATTTACCCAAAGGAGAAAAGCAATGGGATGTACAAGTGGGTCTTCGCAATCAAAGTTAATCTGGATGGCTTTGTGGCAAGGAAAGACCTGTGGCTAAAAGATTTGCTTAGCCTTATGGGGTGGATAATCTCAACTATGACTCGAGCTAATATTGCTTTTGTAGCAAGTGTTGTTAGTCAATTCATGACCTCACCTATGATCAAACATTGGAAAGCTTTGGAATAGATTCTATGTTACTTAAAAGTAGCTTTGGGACTTGGCAAATTGTATAGCAATCACGGTGATACTCGTGTTTGTTTTGCAAATTTCGGTTGGGCTGGATCCAGAATTGATAGAAGACCCACTACAGACTATTGTGTCTTTGTTGGAAGGAACCTGGTATTACGGAGGAGTAAGAAGCAAAGTGTTGTACTTCAATCAAGTGCGAAATCCAAGTACAAAGCTATGGCTAAGTCCACATGTGAAAAATGTGGATATATCACCTTTTAGATGAAGTTAGTTTGAAACATTTATCACGAACAAAAATTGGTGTAATAACCAAGCTGCTCTATACATTCTTTTAATTTAGTGTATCACGAAAGAACTAAATATATTGAAGTTGTGTGTTACTTTATCCGCGAGAAAATTCAGGAGAATCTGGTCTCCACTGGCTACGTTAAGACAGGAGAACAATTGAGTGATATATTTACAAAGGCCTTAAATGGGAATGTAGTTGAATATCTTTGTATCAAGTTGGGCATGAGTAACATCTATACTCCAAAATTGAGGAGATAGTTTTATCAAATATTGTATCTAGTTGGATATTGTATATAAGTACATATAAGCTATAGTTTAGTAGGGTTTTTATTACCTTAGTTAATGCTCCTCTTTAAAGTAGACACCTAAATACCAAGTATAGCTTGCAACAATCTATCTTCCAGGACATGACGATTCTTTCACGACCTGGGGCGTTAATTTACCTACTATACATTTATATTACTTATTGTTGAGTAATAATAGGATGTAAGAAATTCCTCCAATACTTGTCAAACAATCACAGGGTAGAATCATCCAGTTTATCAAGAGGCTATTCACACTTGTTGCCAAAAAGGTAAGCTATGCTAGGAAGATTAATTTAAGAGAAAGTTACCATGTATATCTAGCAAGCACGTGCTTTGGCCAGTGTTGAGGATCCCAAAAGTGTTTGCCTATATCAGGATGAAGTTCAATATCTGTCCACAAATACATCAGATCTTATTATATCAGTAAAAATTAAATCATTGACAAGGAGAAAATAGAATGTTTAGCACACCAAGTTTGCTAGAACATCATGATAAAGCAATCAACCAATAAAAGAGAATATGAGGAAGTGAAGATGGAAGTTCTTTAGCGTGTCCTCAGCCTATTAACTAGTTGAAGGCCACTAGAGGAGAAGTTCTTCATCTTGCATTCAGTATCCTTATGTGAGAAATTGGGGGGAAAAACAAGCAACTTTTCAGTTCTCTTGGACATAAGTTGATATGTTCTTATTTAGGCAAAAGGTTTCCATTTTGGTCAACAAAGATTCTCGAAATAAATGGCTCATGACTAGGACAAAACAAAAGTGAAAAGATAGTGATGTGAGAATAAATTACTTGATTATTCCCCCAACCAAATATGTTGGTGTTTATATACTCCCTCTGTCCCAATTTATATGACTTACTTTCCTTTTTAGTCAGTCCCAAAAAGAATGACACATTTCTATTTTAAGTAACAATTTGCCTATAAAATGTCTTTTTTACCCTTAATGAAATGATTTACAACCACACAAATTTCTATCATTCATTTTGGACCACAAGTTTTAAAAGTCTTTCCATTTTTCTTAAAGTTTGTGTCAAATCAAAGTACATCATATAAAATGGGACGGAGGGAGTAGTATTTACGAGTAATCCCAAAAAAAGAAAAAGAAGTGTGCAAGTACTCCAAAAAAGGGAAGAAAGTACTTCCTAATTCCTATGTCTATATACACAATTATAAGGATTCTAAAACTTGCCCATTCATGTCATATGAATAATTTGCTCATTATTAACACTCCTGAAAGTTAGAGCTTACATATCGTATGCTCCTAGTTTGCCAAAACATACTCAATTCTGGAGCCATGAAGTAATTCTGTAAGATATCTAATAATTGTTGTTGTATATGCTAACTCGTCATTTGAGTTGACGAAACCTGTCACAGTGCACCTCGATTCGATCTTTTGTTTTATAAAATGACAATCTTCGTTCTTTAATAAAACAAAGGATTTGAAGCAATATATTTTGCAGCTCTGACACCATGTAAAAGAATGAAGAAAAGAAGAGATATCGGGAATGAATTACTTGATTATTCCCTCAAACATGTTGGGGTTTAAATAGTATTCACAAGTAATCTTAACAAGGAAAGGAAAGTAATTCATATTTCTAATTACACAACCATAAGGACCCTGATACCCGGCTGGACCAAGCTTCTTCAAAGCCAAATATGCTTTTTTTCAGAGTTGAGATGTTGGGCAAGCTTTTAGGATAAGAAAAAAGTGTTTTTGAGAAGCTTCAAAAAGTGGTTTCTCCCCAAAAGTACTTTTTTTTTTAAAAATAGACATAAAAAGACTTTTTAAAAGTTTGGCCAACACTACTTGTTGCTCGAAAGTGTTTTCTAAATTGAATAATTGATTAGCCAAACAGAAACTGTTTTTCACCAAAAGTACTTTTCAAAGAAAAAACACTTTCCAAAATAAGCCAATTTTAGAAGCTTGGTCAAACATGCTATAAATCTTTCTAATATAA
>NW_006239007.1:1624977-1631146 GCF_000226075.1 Solanum tuberosum | reverse complement strand
TATATATAGGAATAAGATCTTGCCATATTAATAATTTCCTAATTCTTAACAATCTTAAAGAACTCAACCGTGTGTAAGTAGGAGATACAACCAAAAACATTCACACGACAGAGTAGCACCTTAAGGTCAAATTTCTGCTCACTTGTGGAGCCACCAAATACTATGATGGAAAAGTTTACATTATTATGTTGGGTGTACGAAAAGAAGGGTAACATTTGCATTGTCAAAATATTAAAATGATAGCATTTGCATTGTCAACAAAAGTTGAGCAACTTAAATTGCACACCATATATACTTCTAGTGTTATAGAAGCAACTTTTTTTTTGAATTTTCAGTTTTGCTTATTTGTTAAAAAAAAAACAATCTTATCTAGAATATATGGTATTTTTTTATATAAACAAGAATAAGACACGTGTCATGAAACCAGTTGATCAGATAAGAGTGAAATAATCTACCAAAACTATATTATGCAAGGCATTTTCATCAAGCATATCAAAGAAGTCAGTCTTTTTCATCCCATTCTAATAATTATCTTCCACGTGTTCAATATGCATCATTGTACTTGGGGATGGAGCTGGGGAGAGAAGAGACTGCATTTACTAATATTACTGGCAAATTGTATTGCACTTTTCTATTGGCATGCTACAAAGAACTTGAGAGGAAAGAACACATACAGTGATGAGGCATATCAATGACCTTAGCAGAAACACCAAGCAAATCACCTCCAGAATACCTCTGTAATAAATGAAAAATCCATTCAGTGCAGACAATACTAGGGGAACATGGAAGTAAATAAGGGGCTAAAGGGGTAGATAAATGGTCAAGATGATTGCGAGAAAACATCTATGAGCTAAGACCTACTTTCTACTCAAATAAAGGCCTTACCAAATGCACATCAATCATTGGAACCTCAGAACTCTTCCGATTAATCACAAACAGCCATGGCACGTGATATTTTTCTCTTCCAACTTGAAATGATCTGCAGATGAATTATTGATAATAGTAGTAATTAGTCACACACTTCCAGAATCTTTAGTGGTCAGATTACCAATGAGAATGGGTAATGGATAAATGCAGAATTAAACAGGAGATGTAACATCACCAAATTACAAAATAGATAGTAAGTGACATTAGACCACACAAAGTCGACTCACACCACATTCACTGGAATAAGAAATTAGTAATTCAGCTGACCATTTCAGAAGATAGTGAAAATGAAATATCATTAAGTGCTTCTATTAGAGCTACGAAAAAAGTTAATAACCTCTACAGTTTAGTACTGCCAGGGGGGTGAAGTGTGGATAAGATAGGAAGGGGTTAATGTTATCACTCCTTAGTCATCCAACAGTTTACAGCAGTAGTTATTTCTTTCTACTGAAGTTATTTGTTGTTTCTTCTAGTAGTAGTTATTTCCCTGTAGCAGTACATTTTTTCATTCCAGTAATGTTAGGAAGTCATGTCCTAGTTTTTAGGAGTAGTTATCTTATAAGTTCTGTATTTAAACTCTGTTAATTCCAGGAAATCTAAGCAGAAAATAATTCTAAGTTTTTGAGTACTTTAACTCAAGAGATTGCAGGTTCTCTCTTAATGAACCAGCACCATAGGTCGTAGGAAGAAAACATCACAATTTATCTTGCAGCGTCCCATATATAGATCCATGACAGGGGACCGTAACAGTTAACCTTTTAGCAGTAACCGAAACCATGTAAAGATAGCACAAACGTCATATTTGTTCATTGTCATCTGTGAATATGATCAAAGAAGGAGCTATGTTGCTCGGACTCTTCAAAAATGTCAGCAGGTGCGTGTCAGATTCTTCGAAGATAGTGAATTGTTGGAGAATCTGACACAGGTGCGGCATCGAAAGTGAAGAGTCCGCGCAACTCAGCCATGGAGCTCAAATACTAACTCACACTAAAGCCAGCACAAACCTGTCTTTCTGGCAGAACCAATAAAGGACATCGATGAAGTCCATAGAGAAAGTGTATGACGCATAGCTTTGTAAAGGAATCTTGGCTCATTAACTAACACATTACATATGTAGAAATATATATTCAAAATAAAGTACAAACAACTCCTTTTGTTAATCAATTACATTTCAATCAAAATAGAGTAGTCAAAGTTTCAACTTCTAAACATTTAATTTATACTAATACTAGGTTGCATATTTGTTAGTATTTTAAATAATATGTATATGTTATTTATGTAACTATATACTCCGGTATGGTATTCGGTATGTTATTTCTAAATACCAAATACCGTACCGAATACGAAAATAAAGTAAAAGGTATACCAAATACCATAATATCAAAACCACGGTATTAACATTTTCGGCATGGTATGGTAATTTGGTATATACCATACCATGCCCACCCCTACTTGTGATCAATTAAGCAGGTTAGGTTCTCTATCTCTAACTTGTAAAAATGAGCCTAATAGGCAAAATTAATTCATCCCCGCAACTTATGTCCAATGGCAACAAAAGTTTTGCCAAGCAAATTTTCTTAAGTGCAGACCATTTCTTTTAATAAAATTATGTAGGGCCAAAATTCAAGACCACCCCTTTTAGGGTCAATCTTGCAAATCACCCAGCTAGTGCAAGCAAAAAACACTAACCGAAATCTAATTATGAACTTAGCGGAATTTCATCATAATAAGACTAAGACTTGTTTTACAAAACCCTGATTGACTTCTTGATTAACAAAGTGTAGTTTCCCATTTTAGCTCTTAACAACATCAACCAGTTACCTCACCCTCTTAAATTTCAGTTTGGACCATTTTTCTTCTGTCCCTGTAGTGCACATCTCACCTCAAAATACTAAAAGTTCCAACATATAACTATACACTATACCAACCCTCCACTTATCTTTTACATCCACCTCTGTTGAAACCCAAGTTGTAGCCTTATTTTCTTGGTGCACTGTCCTTTGCAGCAACCCTCTATGTTTCCAAAAGACCTAACTTAAACCAGACACTGAGATTGGTAACATTTTCACATAAACATCAGCACAAAGTTTGTACTGATAAACAAAATGCATCCCCAGATTGGTAAACTATAAGAGATCCCCTAGACAAAAACTTAAAGGGACTACAATATCAAGTATAGTTTCAAATCATTTACAGGGTTACTTTTACACCAAAATTTTAAAAGTAATACTCCCTCCGTTTCAGTTTATGTGGCACCATTTAACTGGGCACGGAGTTCAAGAAATAAGATAAAACTTTGTTATGTCTACCAAATTGCCCTTATTAAAGTTATTTTAGTGCTTACTTTTAGTTGACTTTTCATCACAATAAAGAGTTTAACGGGACCCAATAAGGGTAAAATGGAGATGGTACCATTAAATAGTTGTCAAATAAGGAAAGGTGACATTCTTTTTGGAATGGATCAAAAAAGAAAGGGTGCCACATAAATTGGGACGGCAGGAGTAAACAGTTCAAGTTTATTCTCTGGATGGAATTTCTTGATTCTCAAAAATCTGGAACTTTTTTCCTTCTAAACCATTCACCAAATGCATGTTGGAATAATTCTACACCATTTCTTCTGACTAACATCCCCTAACTACACCACACCAACATCTTAAAAGATCAATTGTTATATTTGGCACCCAGCTCATTTCGACCATACTTGGAACATTTTCCAGAGTTGCGATATGACAACAGAGTGTAAGAACAAACGGAAATTATCTTCAGCCACCGTTGCACATAAATAACATTTGGAACTCAGTTGATACCCCTCTTTCTTAGGTTTTCATACGTAAGACAAGCCTTTCCAGCCACTAATCATAACCATATTATCTAAGAGGGTGCATCTACCTTTCAAATCTGTTTCCAAGGCCATCTCCAGCCAACCTGGCTATTCCCATGAGAATTTTATAAGCTGATTTGACTAAATAAATTCCTTGTGCTAGTCCCTTCCCATACCAAAGAGTCTTCACAGTCAGTTATAACTTGCATCTAATCAAGTTAGTTCGACAGTTCAGCAATGCTACCCACTTCTCAATCATATAACAATCTTCTGAAACTCGGATTTCAACATTGTTGTCCCCTCACTAATTCTAATTTAGCCTGGGGATTTGTTTCAACTAGGGAAAAAAACAGGAAATTGGTCTTCTAGAGGACCATGTTCAATCTAGTATCATCCCAGAAGACAGCTCTTCTACCATTCCCACCTTCATTTCAGTGTACCCCATACGTAGAATTAATCTTCTAGGTACATTATTGAGATCCCTGACAACACCTGTAATTACCTTCCTTCAAAGATCTTGTTGTCATTATTGTATCTCCAGAACTATTTGAATAAAGGACTTCTGACATGCTACCTGAAGTTTCTGATTCCCAATCTCCAAATAATGATAGTCTTTCATTTCACCAGGTGGAATGCATTTTTTCCTGTTTTCTTGCCAAATAAAGTTCTTTTATGAGAGTATCCATCCTACTTTCCACCTTAACTGATGAGAGGAATATAGATATCACATATGTTGGTAATGAATCCAGTACACTATTCCCTAAAACTACTCTGCCTCCCAAGGGAGATATTGAATTTTCCACTTGGTCAATCTCTTTCCACTCAAGCATCCCTTCCCATATCTTTTTTTTTTTTTGAATAAAGGTAACATGTGTTATGAACAAAAGGAATACTCAGAGAAGTATTCCAGTAATACTTTTAACAAAATTACCGAGGAAGAGGTGACCCTACTAAAGCTTCATAAATAATCTAAAATACTAGGAATATCCTCTTCTTCTTGAGGATATTCGTGCGTACACCAAAAAAAGAAAAGGACTAGACAGTTCATCCTGAGTTTCTGCAGAGAGTAACTCTTGTTTTCGAAACATCTCTGGTTCCTTTCCATCCATATAGTCCACCAAATGCAGGCTGGGACAATCTTCCATCTCTCCCTGTGTCCCGAGTCCCGACTGATTCCCATCTCTGTTCCAGCAAGCTAGAGCCTCTTTGATGCTCCTTGGCATAGTCCAGCTTATGCCTATTAAATTAATGAAAATTTGTCATAACTTCACAATCTCTCTACAATGTAGAAAGAGATGATTTATTGTCTCAATCTCACATTCACAAAAAGAGCACCTAGAACAAATTTGACGACCTCTTTTCATAAGGTTGTCCTTGGTGAGTGTGGCATGTTTGGCTAGTAGCTAAGTGAAACATGCTACCTTGAAGGGTACCTTGACTTTCCCGATCATCTTCCAGGGCCAGCCACCACTCTGAGTGACTGATCTCTGTGATCTCTTGTAAGCTGAAACAACTTAAAATTTCCCTTGCTTTTCTGGTAGCCAAAATAGATTGTCCTCATTGGGAGTTAAATCTTTGTATTGCTCCAGAGTATTGAGTAGTTCAGCCACTTTGTTAATTTCCCAGTCGTTCAAGTGTCTCATAAACCTGAGATCCCACCCTTGATTGTCTCTCATTTCTCTGATTGTGGATACTTTTTGAAGGCTCAAGTTGAACAACTCAGGATACTTGTTTATTAAAGTTTCTTGTCCAACCCACACATCTTCCCTGTCTATCATTCATCTTGGCATTGAAACCTCTTATTCAATTTTTTATTTGGGCTGTTCTGAGTATGTCATTTAGTCCTTCCATTGCCAGAATAAATAGAAAAGGGGATAGGGTGTCCCCTTGTCTTAATCCTCTCTGAGATGAGAAGAATCCAGAAGGAGATCCATTTATCAGAATGGAAAACTTCATAGTCGTGATGCAGAATTTCATCCATTTTTCACCAAAACCCATATTCTCCAAAGTCTTCCAAAGGAATCCCCAGTGATCGGAGGCTTTTTCAATATCTAACTTACAAAGGATCCCTGGGACCTTGCTGATCTTTCTGACATCCACACACTCATTTGCAATCAAAATTGAATCCATAATCTGTCTGCCCTTTATAAAGGCCAATTGCTGAGCATCCACCAGCTTGGAGACTACTTTCTTGAGCCTTTCGGTCAGGATTTTTGATAGGATCTTGTAAATGCTTCCTATAAGGCTTATGGGTTTGAAGTCCTTCAACTCCTTTGCCCCAATCTTTTTTGGTATCAGTGCTATGAAGGTCACATTGAAGCTTTTTTCAAAAAAACTCTGAGCATGAAAGTTTTGTACTGCTGCAACTACTTCTTTGTTGACCACATCCCAACAAGCTATGAAAAATGCCATGGTGTAACC
>NW_006239007.1:1623801-1624828 GCF_000226075.1 Solanum tuberosum | reverse complement strand
CCAGATCTGGCACTAAATTGGGGTCTCCATCTTTCTGTTTCAGCGTATAAGTTCTGATAAAACTTAATGATTTCTTCTTTGATCACTGTTGGTTCCCCTGTGCATTCTCCATTGACAGACAACTTGTCAATGTTATTGTACCTCTTGTGACAGTTTGCAGTTCTGTGGAAGAACTTAGTGTTTCTGTCCCCCTCTTTTAGCCACAAAGCCCTGGACCTTTGTCTCCAAGCGATTTCTTCCCTCTTTGCATTTTCTTCAAATTCAACGGTGAGAACTGCTCTCAAATAAATCTCATCATCTGTCAATTGCCTTTGGTTTTAGATCCCATCAAATTCAGCCAATTGATTTAGAATGCTTTGTTTTTGCAGTCCCAAATTTCCTTGTCTTGTTTTACTCCACTCTTTGAATTTATCTATCAAGTATCTCAATTTACTTGCTAAGATAAAGTCTGGCCTTCCCCTAACATTGAATGAGTCCCATCAATTCTTCACCATCTCTTTGAAGTTTTCAGTTTGTAACCACCAGTTCTCAAACTTAAAATAAGAGTTTGATTTTTCCCAGTTCCCGCATTCTAAAATCAACGGACAATGATCAGAAATAACCCTATGCATAGTTGATTGTTTGATGTTTCTGAAGGAAGTCTCCCATTCTTCTGATATCAAAAACCTATCAAGTCTTGCTGCAGAGTCATGTCTTTCCCCTCTCTTCCACGTGAAGTTGTCTCCTACTAGCTGAGGATCTGCTAGCTCCATATCTTCAATAAAATCTGAGAAGTCTAACATAGCCTTACTGAATCTGGTACAATTTCTTTTTTCTGAAGGAAATCTGACTATGTTGAAATCACCCCCCAAAATGAAAACTTTTCTTTTCCCCCTCTCACCGATGCTAGTTCCCACACGACCTCTTCTCTCTCTTCTCTGTCGTTTGGCGCATATACTCCAGACATGTGCCAGCTGAAATCCATTGTTTTTCCCATGAATTTGCAAGTGATGCAATAGGCCCCTACCTCGCATATTTCCCCCTCCCA
>NW_006239007.1:1614518-1623681 GCF_000226075.1 Solanum tuberosum | reverse complement strand
ATTCCCAAGTATATAGTAGGCAGAACTCCTATTTCACCACCCAGAATTGATGCTAAACAACTCATGTTGTTTACTTCATTTATAGGATACATCATACTCTTCCTCCAATTGATATGCAAACCAGAAATACCTTCAAATAAGACCAGAATCACTCTTAGATACTTCAGTTGTTCTTCCTCAGCATCGCAGAAAATCAAGGTATCATCTGCATATTGCAAGTGTGTGACTTCTAGTCTCTCAGTACCTTCTCTGGCCACATCAAAACCCCTTATCCATCCTCTCAAGTTAAAAGTTTTTATAATGTTGTTTAAACCCTCCATAGATGTTGTTTAAACCCTCCATAGTGATCAGGAACAAAAAAGGTGACAAGGGATCCCCTTGTCTGAGACCCCTTTGGGTTTGAAAGAAACCTGCAGTTGATATGCAAACCTTTATCCAGTTCAACCATTTCTGCCCAAAACCTATCAGGTTCAACATCTTCATTAAGTATTTCCAGTTAACATGGTCATAAGCTTTCTCTATATCCAACTTACGAAGGACACCTGGCTTCTTTTGGTTATTATAGCTTTGTTTTTGCCCCTAAAGCAGGATTGTCTGCTTAAATGTGTAGCTGAGGTACGTTGATGGGAAAGAGTAAGACTTCTTCTCCAGTTGACATGAAGACCAAATATAACTTCTTTTTTGAGAAGGTAACAATTTATATATATTTATCAATAGAACACCTTGGTTGTGCTGAAACCATATTTACAAGTGAAAAAGAAGAACAAACTGCTTCATCAGCCTAACAAAAAACAAGGGTGTCTATCATTGAAGCAGTATCTTCTATGCATCTTTGGTTAACCCAAAAACAGAAAAGTCTAAAGCTGTTCAACGTAATCCTTTTAAGAAATCAAACAAATTTGGTCTTATACATACACGAGGAAGGTAATCAAAAAAGAAAGAAAATCTTTCTTTTATCACTTAGGAGACGTGTGAGATGAAAGTCTCATGCACGGTTTTGAATGAGAGAAAGAAATGAGGGATCCTCTTTTCGACTCCGACTCTCCCACTCCGGTCATTGCTTTTCTTCTACCTTTGACATCCCTTACGAAGGAGGGGTAAATTTGATCCCTTTTGCATAGTAAAGGTGCAATTTGACCCTTTTCCCCTTTTATTCTCCTCCCTCAACTATAATACTCTTATCTTTGCCTCCAAACAATTTCTTCAAACATTGTCACTTCCTCAAGCTCCATCTTTAAACTTCTTTGGATACAAGTTCCATCTTTAACCTTCTTTGGGTACAAGTCCCTCCTTAGTGAGATTTCTTGGTTGTTGTATATTGTCTAATTTTGGCACCTCCTCCAGCAATTCTAATTTTCTGTTCGGATTGCCATAATTTTCATGATTTCACTCAACTTGACTGCTAAGATGTAGGGCATACCTGTGACCTCAAAAGAATTCCACCACCCTATAATTATCTCAGTGAACCGTCTATTTCCAACCAGCAATCTCAAAACTTGAAATGTGATTTCCTTTTTACCAGTCACTTCACCGGATTAATATGGGTAAGTGATCAGATTTTAACCTTGGCATTAGTGACTGTTTGATATTGTTGTATTCATCATCCTATTAAGTCAAGACTAAGGGCATGTCCAGTCTTGATGCAGCAATATGATTGTTTAATCTGTACCATGTGTAAGAGCTCGTTTGGATAGGCTGAAAAAAAAGTAGTTTTTTTTTTTTTAAAGAAGTAACTTTTAAGTCAAAAAATAAAATGTTAAAACTTTAAATGACTTTTAAGTCAGGAAAAAAAAGTAGGGGGGGTCCTTTTGGTTTTTAACTTTTTTTAAGTTATTTTTAACTTATTTTAAGTTATTTTTAACTTTGTCAAACACTCTCAAAAGCTAAAACTCATTTAAAAGTAGGTTTGACCAACTTTTAAGCCAATCCAAACAGGCTCTAAATCCATCCTGCTAATGGAAAATCAATCAATTCAAGATCCTCTATGGAATCAGAGAACTACTGCATAGCTCTATTATACCTTTCCCACTCCTTCCGTTGCCAGATCTGGTTATATTAGAATCACCACATACAACCCATGACGTCTACACCATCCCCTAGAAGCATACTAATTCCCACCATAGATCTTTTTTCTCCCTTATCTTGACAGAGACAATGCTCATGTGATAAACCATGTAAATTTTTGAGAGACATATGACAATCTGCATGAGAAGTAACTTCAATCAAAATTGCTCTACAACTTCCTTTTTGAGAAAGGTGACAAGAAAATTAATATGCAACTTATCATCTAAAATTGCTTAGTCTGTACAGGATCCACACCTTCACTCCTCTCGTGTGTTATTTCTAGCCATCTATTTCACCCTTTCCTAGAAAGTTTGGCACAAAGCTTCACAAATTACATCCCAGCCTCCCTAGGAATATTAGCACTTCTCTATTTGATGCAAATTGGGACAGAACATAAGACCTTATCCTATTACAACATCCTTTCAGCAATGTTTTTCAGTGTTAGCACAAATCTGCAGCCATGACCAGAACAAGAGAAATAAAAGATGCATTTCACCATAATAAGTTTCTAAGAGACAGAAAGCAGGCTGAATTTACAAGAAAACAAAGAGGAAACAGTAACTTATATGTTTCATATAGCTGACTCCAAGTAATATCAGAGATTTTTGGGCTAAAATTATCCATTATCTATGGGAGTAGGTTCATTTTGGTCCTTCAAATATAACCTAAGCATTTTTAGTCCCTTAACTTTGCTAAAGTGGAGCACTTTTGGTCTCCCTAACATAACAATGTTAAAAACTAACGAGAAGTGGGAAATATTCTTCAGTGATGCCTCACTTATGGTGGGAAATGGGGAACATATTCAGTTTTGGAAAGATATTTGGCTAGGAGACACTCCTCTAATGAATGCTTTCCCAAGCATTTTCCAGATTGCATCTCATCCAGACTCAACCATCTTGCAGTACAGGGAAGACAATGTGTGGAATCTGATCCTAAGGAGAAATCTTAATGACTGGGAGTTGGAAGAGGTTTTTAGCCTTATGGCCACCATTCAGACTAGTGCAATCAACAGTTAACGCAGGGACAAACTTATCTGGAGATATAGCAGGGATGGATCCTACACAGTTAAAGCATGCTACCTTCAACAAAGCTCCAAGAAGACCGTAATTGATCAATGGCCATGGAAATTAATCTGGAGAACTAAGTTGCCACCTAAAGTTATTTGTTTCAGTTGGATTACTCTAAAAGACTCTTGCTTGACTCAGAATAATCTCATGAGGAGGAAATTCCAAATAGTCAACAGATGCTACATGTGCTTGTGCAACTCAGAATCTATTAATCACTTGTTCCTTCATTGCACAGTTGCAACAGGCCTATGGAACATGTTCTTCTCACTTTTTGGACTCACTTGGGTCATGCCAAGATCATTGAGAGAGGTTTTTGTGTGTTGGAGTTCTTGGAAAGTTGGGAAGTCCGTCAAGCAGATCTGGTCTTTGGTTCCAGCCTGTATTTTGTGGTGCTTATGGACGGAGAGGAACAAAAGATGTTTTGATGGCACCCCAACTCCCATCTCTACCTTTAAAGCAAGATGTTTGATTACTCTTTTTGGTTGGGTTAATCTCTCTCCTGTATTACATTTTTTTTACTTCAACAAAAAAAAAAAAAAAAAAAAACTAACGAGGAGAACAATTTTTCTAATGGTGTAAATTTCAACTGACAGTGCTATCTCTTTCTTGATTGACGCACATTTTATTTCTTCTTGCTTTCTTCATTTATTAGGATTAATATAGTAGTAGCTATTTATATCAGAAGACAATACTTAAGAACGCAATTATCAGTCCTACTCGAAAATAGTAACCATTTTCCCTTAAAGGCAACAACAAAATGGCCGTAAGGTGCGACAACTCTCCCTTAGAATAGGAAAACGAGTTTGTCCGATGGGTTTTATATTTTACAAGCCATGTGGATGTCACATGGGTTTAACACCATTACTTTTAAGTGGATTATGTTCGGGAGACCAAAAAGTTAAGGGATCAAAAATGCTCAGGTTATATTTGAAGGACCAAAATGAACCTACTCCCATACCAAAACTCTAATATCAGATGCACTAACATGAATGTGCAAGTTGAATCTCACCATAATAAATCTAAGGCATGACAAGTAGATTGAATTTACAAGAAAATAAGAAAAAGCAGAAAGTTTTGTCTTTCATGAAACTCACATCTTGTAAGGATCAGCTCCAGTAAAACCAGTTGGTTTTGGAATCGGTATCAACACCTACACCAATTAAATTTCAACCCCATGAAAAAACACCATTAGGTAAAAATGAAAGAGATCAGCAGCAAAATCCCCAAAAAGTTACAACCCCAGAAGCACAAACTCAAGAAATGTATGGGGAAATGAAAATTACCTCCCGATTAACCCCGAAAATGGGACAATGTTTTCCAATCATATCATGCCAAACAGTCCTCGACTGCAAGTAAATCAACCACAAAAAAAAAAAAATTAAACAATAAAGTTCGTCTCTTCGTACATACATATATATAGAGAGAGAAAGAAAATTGAAAGAGCTAAAAGGGTTATACGTACAGAGTGGTATTGACCCATTTTGCTCATCGGAACGATGTCACCGGGGCGGTAGGCAACACAAGTGGAAACCATTGAAATCAGCAGCAATACAACAATGAGGGAGTCAACTCCATGGTCAATCCCCATGTTGTAACTACAGCAAGATATATGGACTCTTCTCTGAGATTATGAGAACCGATTGCTAAAATTCAGGTGAACGATTACCGCCGTGCGCAGTGGTTCTGTGGTTCGAGAAAATGACAAAAATGGTGCCTCGATTTTTTATTAAAATATAACGGCAAAAGTCAAATATGCCTCTGTATTTTCAAAAATACTTTAAAGGGAAAAGGGTCAAAAATACCCCTCAACTTTGGTTTATTAGTTGATTATGTCCTTACCGTTAAAATAGAGTTATTTTTACCCTCGCCGTTATTAAACTTATCATTTGTACCCCTCTATGGACGGAAATCCCCAAATAATCAAAATTAACTCGAATTCTACCCATCAGTCTCTTCTTCAAATCCAATCTGACCCATTATAACAAATACTCCAACTCACACAAAATTAAACCTCCACGATTTAAAAAAAAACATTGGACTAGATTGAACTTTGAAAATCTCTGCAACTTTCCAACTAATTTCATAATTAGCCATTGAATTGGAGTTGAGGCTTTTTCTTCCTCTTCAATTGGACCTGAAGTTTGAAGAACCAAAAGTTCCACCATTTCAGAAAGAAAAAAAAAACTTGATTCGAAAATTTGGAAGTCGCTAGGAATTTGTTGTGAATGGATTATGTTTCAATTTTTTTTTGTTGCTGACTCCATACCATTTCATGGTTATCCATTGATTTGGAGAGGATCAATTTGAACAAGGCAACCTGCCATTGAACATCAATCGAAGGTCAAATTTGAAAAATTGAATTGCCGCAAATAAGCTCCATTTTGAGTAAATATTATTGCAAAAGATCGAAAACTTTTTGGAGAGTGTATGCATGAAATTTGAAATAATTTGGTGAGGGACTCCATGTTTTGGGGCTGAATTTCTTAAAGAAGGTTATTTAGATCTGCGTCCATGGCTACGTTGTTCAATGTTGAAGGATGCTTGAGGGAAATAGATCACCATTGAGACATTGCTTCCGAGAATTTCTATCTTGAATGACTCGATTGTCATACAAGATTCTAGAATAGAAATGGACTTTGGGTATTTTTTGCATAGGTGGAATCAACAAAATTAATCGAAAATAGTATTTGGTTGACTTGGGAAAAATCAAAATGATATTTGGATTTTCTTAAAGGAAATAGATCTCCATGTTCCTTTCACTTCACCTCTGACGTTGTGCACATAAATGTCTGCATACACACCTTGCACTGGATATTCATGGCCTTCTTGTTTGCATCAAGTTGGCCTCCTTTTGCGCCTTTCATCTTCTCGATGTTCTTCTCACGAGCCACTTGGCTTTTTGACCATTGCATCCACCCATTATTGCTGAAACGGACGTGAATTGAAACCCTAGAGAGCTCTTTTGTTACAGGCGAAAAACAGTGGCCAGGATACGACCCATTTGATTTGAATTGAATTTTACTTAAATGGATTGTGGGTCGGGGTTATTGAAAATTTATTTTAAACGGATAATTTTGATTGAAATTGGGCAATTGAAGTCAATTTGGGAGATTCCGTCCAAACCAGGGGTATATGTGGTGAGTTTGTAGACGGCGAGGGTAAACTCAACTTTATTTTAACGGTAAGGGCATAGTCAACTAATAAACCAAAGTTGAGGGGTATTTTTTACCCGTTTCCCTACTTTAAATATACCATTCGTTATACTATTGGCTCATATATATCCCTATCGTTATACTATGGAACATATATATCCTTATTTTAGACGGAATGCCACGTGGCTGCACAACATTTAAAAGACTCATCCCCAATTTTTTGACCCACTTCACTTGCTCTTTTATCTTATACCCGACCCAAAGTCCAACCCCATTACATAAATAGAAGCTCCGTAATAAGCAAAATTTGGAGGGGATGTTGACAGATTGAAACTCTTAATCTTGCTTCACCAGTCATGGTTGCTGCTACCATAATAAGAGTCTTCAAATTCTCATCTGGTGCCAATGACCTTTCTTCACCCACGAATTTTTCGGCTTCTTCACGAAATTGTTTGAGATTCCAACAATCTGTAAATTGAAAAAATTTAGAAATATTTTTAAAAAAAAAAACAAATTTACTACTAGACAGTGTCTAGCGGTCTTTTATTAAACATAAAAAAATATCAATAGGGACAAGTACAAGCAAGGGGGCTAGGCCTTACCTTACTAATCCTAATGAAGTACCTAATTTTTGTTACCTAACAAGCATAAAGACAATAAGAGCTAGAAAGAACTAAGTATTTTCTGATCATCACATTTCATGATGATATTACAAATGAGGATGCTTCAATAATGTAAAAATATGTCAATCAAAAAGAAAGTTGAGTTACAAACCTCAAACTTTCTATTACTAAAGCATGAATTAAAAAAGATTGATTGCCCATCAAAAGTAACTTGAAGTATTTTTCTCTTGTCTTCTTCTTCAAACCTATCCAACAACACTTGATGATTCATACCTTCTTTATGGATTTATTGGATCTAGTTGAACCTATTGATACTGTCAAATGGTTTTGCTTTGCCTGTCGCATCGGTAGTGCCTTAGAACAAACTCCTCAGTCATTTTACCGTCCCAACTATGTTGCCTTCCATATGTCTTCTTTTTGCTTTTGTTGCTTTCACTTCTTTGTTGCCTAGGTGATATATCCCCTTCCTTAGCCACTCTATCAAAGCAAATGTCCAACATATTGTCTTCCTCATCTTCATCAAGAGAATCCTCACCCAAATCCACTCCATCTTCATCAAGAGAATCCTCACCCAAATCAATTGTATTTGACACTAAGGGACTTGACTCATTTTTCCTTGCAAGCACACATTTAGGTACAAATACATGAGCTTCTGGACTTAATTTGCTATTTAAAGCAGGTGGTGAGACTTGTTTTTCTTGGATCAAATTGTGGTCATTCTTTGTTAACCTTACTTGCTTTTTAGTAATCTTCAATAAAGCATCAAAGCTATTCGAACACAATAGGTCTCTTGAGGCACTACTAATATCTTGCCTCTTCTCACTGTCATGAAAATTCCCAGTCGGACCCTTTTCACTACATGGAGAATTATTTTGACTAGTAGGGGAAAGGCTCCGACTACTAGTTGATTTTTTGTGTGCAACCAGTGTCCAGTTTTTAGTTGGATTCTCGTTTTCAACTTGCAAAACATGCTGCCCAGAATTTTCAGCATCTTCAACATCAGATGTATCCATTATTTCTTGTCCTGAATCCATTAATTTTTTCCCTGAATCAACTCGCAGCGCATCAATCCCAACTCTTGGTGTTCCCCCTGCATTTTTAGTTGCATTAGACATCAAATTCAGCCCAACTTCTTTTGATTGCACCTCATTAGTAGTAGCCTGTTGGTTATTGCAATCACCTTTGTTTTCGGTAGTTGTTTGAACGCCAATATTACTTGTATCAACATCCATTGAGTTTACACGATTTTGCTCAAAAGTGGAAGCAACCAATTGTCGATCTAAAGAAGTAGCTTTACTTTGATCGACATATCCAGTCTTTCTTTTTTCATTTAATATCTCTCTCGCATCGCCTTGATACTTTTCACTATCGGTAGTACCTTTTAAAGCACCTTCAATAGTATCATCAATTTGTTTGTTATTTTAATTTCTTTTCAAAATCAAACGACAACTATCTTTATCATGACCTTGGTGCTTACAATAATTGCAATACAAAGGTAGATTATCATACACAATCTCCTAAAAACCCTCGATTAACTTATCAGATTTTCCTTCCACAAACTGCAACCTTATACAATTTGGAAGCTTTTCCATTAGATCAAGTATAACCTTGACCCTAGCCATGCTAGGTCTTGACTTGATTTGAGTAGCTTTATCTATAGCTATTGGTTTCCAACTGCTGATGTTATAGACAATATAGACTTCTTTGCAAATAAATCTGGAGATAAGTTCAGTAAAGAAATCCAAACCACAGCTAACGTCGTTTCCTCCTTATGGTTATATCCAATGGACCATGGAAAAACCCTACATTGGTGCTCCTCTCCATTGTAGAGAAGATAATTAACTGAGTGAGATAAAGCTAGTACATAATCTTCATATAGATCAAACCTCAACAAAATTTGTCTTGGAGCAAGTAAGTCAATTAAACAATTGCCCTTCATACCAAGATGTTTCGGTAAAGTTGACCTTAATACCTTCAAATCTGGTGCACCATGGGATAATTTTGTCACGACCCAAGCCTAGGGCCTAGACGTGACCGGCGAATGGGGAACCCGAAGGAACCCCAAACAAGCCTCATAGCGTATCATTACACATCCTTGGTCGCGGAAGCAATTAAAATGACCATAAGCGATAAGCATAATCAAGGGGGAAATCGGGACTAAGGGAGCAAGGAAAAAAAAGGAATGATACATAAATACCATAGATGAGTCAAGCTCAAGCATAATACACAACTGGTCCAACACCACCTCTAAACATGA
>NW_006239007.1:1606911-1613391 GCF_000226075.1 Solanum tuberosum | reverse complement strand
AAATCTGGCGCACCATGGGATAATTTAAACACCACTGCTTGATGTAATTCCTCTTCGATCATAAAGTCTTGCCTTTCCTCCATTGAAAACGTGATAGTAGGTTCTCTATGAATTATTTTGATTGATTTTACAATTGTTTTTTAGTTAATTAGGGCAGATTATATTGTTTAGGATTTATAGTATTGGAATTGAAAAGGGTGGCGTATGTGGTGGCTTGGGGTGGTGGGGCGGGCTGGACAACCTCGAAAAGAGGTCGTCCAGTGGCCATAGCAGCCATGATTGCTTCCTGCCAACCTAGGGTTTAAAAAGTAGTCTACGTAATAAATTTTTTAGAAATTCACTTGGATTAATCAAGACAAGAATCTCGTTTTTAATTCCCATCGAAAAATAGCAAGTAAAGTTTTTATAGTCACTCTCAAAAATTCCAAAGAAATCTTCACAGGGTGCTAGTCTTTATTTTACTTTCGGGGTCAAAAGACAGAGTATAGATAATGCTTTAGTTCAATATAATTTGTGGGTGTGTTTAGTTTTCAATCTTTTCGTCAATACCAAAAGACTTTGTCAACCCCCAATTTTCTCTCGCTTTCTATTTCTGCTATAACCTTAATTTACAAAGAGAAGTTAGTTAAAAAGGAGATTTTGATGATTTGTAAGGGTGGTTGCTGCTATTTTCTACTTAGTTTTTTTTTATTGTTGAGTGTAATTTATTTGGAGGGAATTTAAAAAAATTATTTTGTTGCTTCAATGGAGTCTGATGGTGGTGGAAATGGAGAAGCTGATGTTCCCATGGATATTGCTTGAATGGAGTCTGACGTTGTTAGAGTAAATAGGGTTGTATTCGTTGGGAATTTTTTTTGATGGGGTTGGACTTTGGATAGGGTAATGGATAAAAAAGCAAGTGAAGCGGGTCAAAAAATGGGGATGGGTTTTTTAAGATGCTATGCAACCATGTGGCATTCCATCCAAAATAAGGGGCCGTTTGGTTACTGGATAAGGGTTGAGTTATTCAGGTATAAAATGTTGCATAAGCTTTACCATGTTTGGTAGCATTTTTTGTTCAAAGTATAAAATTCAACACACATAATACTATGTTTGGTTAGAAAATTAGAAAACCACATAACTAACACATGTTTAAGTTATGAGTCAATCTATGTATTATTTTATGCAGGGTAAAAGATGGAATAAGTTATACCTGAATAACTAATACCTAAATAAAAATAAAAATTGACAATTTTACCCTTCACTCTCAATCAAATATACACCACTTCTTTTTAGATTAACATTCAGATCCTCTCTCCATATTTGTAGATCTAGAATGGCTCTTCATCTTCCAGGCAAATAGATTGAAAAACTTTCAGTCTGGCATTCTTTCTTTAAGGTTAGAAGTTCTAAATCTCAAAATTTGGCTAATCTTTTTTTATTTTCTTCTTCTTCTCCTCCTGTTTTCTCTTTTTGTGTTTTTCCTCTTGTTAATCTGATGAGAGACGAATGATTCTAGATCTTCTCAATATTTTCTAGTTAAGTTGATGTTTGAGTACACCCAAATTTGATGTGGGTTTTGTTTTGTTTGTTCAAAAATCGTGCTTTCTGAAAAATGGGTTCATTAAGTTTAGTTGCTTTAGCTTCTAAAACTGCAAAAGATGAACATGTATTTGCAGTTTGACAAAATAGTACTAGTATTCTAGCTATTGAAGCCAAACAAAAACAAATTTTTTACCCTGTTTTTCAATGTTACTTTTCAATTTTTTTAATAAAATTGAACATTCTAGTATGAAACCATATATTACCTTCCTATTATACACATTTAATGTGTCTGCAATAATTAGTTAAGTAACATGATTGATACTTTTTTTTCTTTGGGATTCAATTTGATAATGATGTTGCAATTTTTAAATGAAAAATAGGTGTAAATGGATTCTCAGCAATTGTGCGATGTTGAATGCTTTTTCATCCTCGAGGAAATTGTAGTGCATTCGTATATTGTCCTTATTTGCTTTATAATGGCTATTTACAGCATGTTATTAAGAAAACGATCTAGAAATAGGCGGGTAATTCGATATTGTATGCGTGCTAGAATTCCTAAAATCTTGTCTCATCTAAATGTTCTCATTCGTGACAATGATATTGTATGTATTGACAAGCTTAGGATGAATAGAAATGTCTTTCACATTTTAGCCTCCTTAGCCAAGAATATTGGAGGGTTGACTGACAGTAAAAATATGTCGAGTATTGAAAAGTTAGCAATGTTCTTAAATATTTTGGCTCATCACGAGAAGAACAGGTCTGTCAAAGTTGATTATATTAGATCGGGGTGGAGTGTAAGTCGAGCCTTTAATGAATGTCTAAGAGCTATTCTTAAACTAACTCCAATGTTACTTGTTAAACCTAATCCGGTGCTCGAAGATGATACTGATGATCGATGGAAATGATTTAAGGTAGGTAAATTTCAATCTAACATTTGATTTACTACGAACAAACTTGAAATATTATGGTGAAAGTTTTTTTATTTTTAATAGTCTTTTAGTATTTAGAGTTGAATTTATCTTATAGGGTTGTCTTGGTGCATTGGATGGTACTTACATTTCCATTAGAGTTGAAGCAATATATAAGCCAAGATACAGAACACGAAAAGGAGATATAGCAACTAATGTCTTGGGTGTTTGTGATAGAAATCTCAACTTCATTTATGTATTACCTGGTTGGGAGGGATCAACCGCTGATGGTCGCGTATTGCAAGATGCTATTGTACGAAGAAATGGGTTGAAAGTACCTCAGGGTATGCTAAATAATAGGCAGACCCTTATATATTTCTACTACATCAAAATAGAATGATATTTAAAGTAATTATATTATTGTTTACATTTTTAGGCGATTACTATTTGTGTGATGGAGGATATACAAATGGAAATGGTTTTGTCTCCCTACCGAGGATAAAGATATTGGCTAAAGGATTGCCAGGGTGACAATCCATCACCTCGATGTCGAGAAGAGCTCTTTAATATGAAGCATGCTAGGGAGCGTAATGTTATTGAAAGAACATTTGGACTATTAAAACACTAATAGAAAAGTGCGAATTACATGGGGATATTACCTGGGGGAAATTGTCGCACGTAATACTTGCAAATTTTCTTGCGAAAATTTAAATTCCTCAATATTAGAATATATTACCTGTGAAACTTATATTCCCAACAAATTTCGCAGCTAAAGTTGACACCATTTTGCACTAAATTTGTTCCTGCAAAATTACCTAGGAAAATATATCTGCAGAAACAATATCTCTAGGTAAATCCCTAGGTAAATGGACCAATTCTTTTTTAAAAAAAAATCCTTTTTAATCTGTAGGAAAATTCCAGATTGGCTGAAAAATTGTTTTTGGGGATTTACCTAGACATTTAATTCTTGGGAAATAATTGGGGATTTAGAAATTATTAGACCAATTAAAAACTCAATTAAAACTTTTAGGAATTGGAAAGTAATTATAAGACCAATTATTCTAACTCTTTTTTCCTTTTCTCTAACTCACTTTACTTAAACCCACTAAACTTCTCTCCGAAACTCACATGCAGAAGCGATGGTGGAAACAATCTGATTATTCAGAGCTCCAATCGGTGTAGGTTCAAGCTCCAAGCTCATCCAAAGCTCAGCTCAAAACTCTCCAAGCAGACCTCATGCGTCTCTCCAAGTGAATTTTTCCAAAGTAAGGACTACAGATCGAGAAGATTTGCTTGCCAATCTATTCAAAAATCGAGGTTAATCTAAAAATTTCAAGCTATGTAAGGTTAATTTGTAAATTTTCGTTTACTGATTTAGTTTGGATGAAAATTGAGTGAAATTTTTTGCAAATCAAATCTCTCACTTCAATACTTGGTCAATGATTGTTGCAATGTTAATTTAGCTCCTTTTTTATTTTTCATTAGCTGTATTTCTTCTTAGGTTATTGTCATGTTGTTAGTTTTTTGTTGATGATGGTGGTGTTTGGATCAACTGTTCACACCTCGGGTTATCGTCAAACAGTTTGCTACAGCCCACACTCATACATATAGATGGTGGTTGGTGGATAAACCTGCCACCAATATTGGAGAAGATGAGTGGATGTCCTTATTATGTTTCTTCTCTATAGCTTATTGAAGTTTAATATCCTGCAAATGATGTTTGTTGTAGAATCTCTTCAATTTGTTCTCATCTTCAAATTTTTCTTAGTTGATATGAGTTTCTGTTTTAATACATGAATGTGAGTTGTTGTGTTTTAGATCTTGTACTTTTTTAATGAAAAAATTGTTGGAATATTTTTAGAGTTTCATTTATCGAAAGTCAATGTTTCGGGTCAAAGAAGAGTAAAACCAACCCGTGTCTACTTGTGTTGTTCCATTCCTAAGCACGTGTGGACTCAACACTTGTAGGATATTTGTGAGTATTAAAGGGAAAGTCATTTTCTATGAACATTAGAGTTGATTGAGGGTGGGTCTTAAGAGTGGTAAATGTGAATGCCAACTTCAGCTTTAAACTAATATTTAGTGACTTTTGTTACCTACATTGGCTAGATTAGCCTTTACAGATAAGTATATAGTCTTGAAAGCTTCATCTACCTAATTTCCTATCATTGAAGGGTTTGGCAACCATTCAAGTCTCATCTAACATTTTTATTTATGTTTTGATTCCTTTTGTCTAGTTAGTTGCTCTTATTCTTATTACTAGTTAAGCCAAAATATTGCTTGAATGAAATGGAAAGAATGTCTTATATAGAATTGCATTTTTTTTAAATCAGTTACTCTCTTGTTTAATTGTGTCAAAAGGTGATTCATGTTTATGGTCTATGTTGCTTGGACTCTTCAAAAGTATCGACGAGTGTGACAACATTTTTCGAGAGTCCAAGCAACATAGTTTATGGTAACAAAGTGATTGAGCACAAGTCACAGGGGTAGTTTATCACACAATGATGAAGTTGCTAGGAATATAAACTCAGTACACCTAATAAAAGACTTAGTCCCCTGCCCTGCAAAAGTATCGACGGGTGTGATAATGAATTCTTGGTCCCCTGCCTTGCAAATCTCAGTACACCTAATAAAAGACTGTCTAGTGGGATATTCTCTCTTTGTTTTCCTTTTTTTTTTTTTTTTTGGGATTTATAGTTTACCCCCTTGGGAAAAATTTTGTTAGACACATCAAGATGTTGACAATTGCCTCATAGTAGTTATTGTCACTTCTTTATGACTGATTGGTACTGTCAAACAGAAAGAAAAATAACACTAAATATTCTAAAATGTGATCACTTGAACACCCTTCTTGGAAAAAGTATACTTCCTTATATAGGTCCATAAATTTCTGGCTTCGCCATGTTGTGTATTCAAGGATGTGTTATTAGACCATCAAAAGATTCAAATGCTTCTCTTTTCTCTTTTCCTTTCTCATGGGCATGTAATGTATTCAAGACTAGTTCTTTTAAGTAATGGTTTCCATCACATTTTTGTTTTAGCCTATATTCTACTATGTGTGTTTTTCTCTTTGTTTCAGTAAAAGCCCATTTTACAGAAAATTTGTTCCGACTACATCATAGAGATGTCATTCTATATGTCATTCTTCTCTTTGCCCTTATATGTCATTCTATATGTTTAGTTTTGACCCACTAATCACATATACTCTATTCTGAAATGTTTTTATATTCACCCTCTTGTTAAGAGTCAGTTCCCTCTCTAAGTATACGACACAACATGATAACACCTGCTCAGTTAATCAGCCACAACTATGAATTAGAACATAAATTGATCCGAGGTCCATTTCTGGTTCACTTGATAAATCAATTTCTGGTTGGCTTGATATATAAGATGTTGCCAATCTATGTTTAAAAAACAGTAATACTGATTACCAGAAACTTTACAGAAATACGAAGTTACCAAAGTTTCCAATGAACCAGTGAAGAACATAAATTAATTAACAAAACTAAAATCTGTAAAAACGTACCAAAATCTAGAAAAACAGAATAGGAAGAAGAAAAGCCCACTAAATGCACAGTATCCCCTTAAGGAAATTATTCCCCTCTAGTATCCGAGGTTTGATTTGGAATATGTCCTCCCAGGATAGAATGATCTCAATCACCAGTGTATTGATACCCAAAACTCTAGTGTCAGCGAGCCACTCAACGGCAGTAAAGTACACAAAAAATATTTGTGCAGAAGAAGAAGAAGAAATCAGAATTTTTCATAAGTAAGAAATCTGAAGAATCAGTGGTATTTATAGCCAGGATGCACTGATTTCGAAAGGTTGCAACCTTTCAGAAACCACATGACCATTCCAGAAAGTTTGCAACCTTTCAAACGGTCATGGTTGTTCTTGAAAGTTGTAACCTTTCAGAACAGTCATCTCCAACGACGGGAAATTCAAATTAAAATGGGAAAGTGTTTTAAATAAAATGGGTCGCGCGGATCCGAGTCGGGTTGGAGCGTTTTGGTTAATTAACTAAATAATTGAAACGTTTTGGCCATT
>NW_006239007.1:1600509-1606845 GCF_000226075.1 Solanum tuberosum | reverse complement strand
AATTTAATTTAATTTAATTAATTAAATAAATAATTAATTAAATAGTTAAAACAAACTCGAAACGTTTCGGTGAATTAACTAATTAAAACAAACTTTGTCCAAAAAATAATCTCTCAGATCATTTTCCAAAGCCAAAGCTGAGCGAGCGATGACGGCTCGAGGGGGGTCCCTCTTTCCAACCCTTTTAACAACTAGTAGAAGTATTTCTCTATTTAAACACTTCAATTTTTCTTTCCACCACCAATGAGAGAGAAATGCCTTTTCTTAAAGCATAAGGGAATCTGTTTCAATTCCTCTTTTCATCTTCCTTCCATTTCCATTAACTCTTGCTATACCCAACAATCCCCCACATTAATGTGGAATGGTTATAACATAAGGAATGCACAGACGAGTGTGTTACAACCAAGGATCAATTGCATCTCGATAAGTAGGTTTCCCCTTGGACTTTCCATAGTGAACATATATCGGATATACTCGGTCAATCGGAAGATACGATATCTTTGAACCGTCGAGCTTTGGTGTATACCTAGACAACCATATGTCACACAATTAACCCTTTACCATTTATGGTTCTTACGGTTGTGTTCGTTTCAGCCATGAACACCTCCTGATTTCATGAGTGTATAGAGAATAGGCTTTTGACCAAAAAATTCTCTTTGAAGTGGCTTGCACTTCACATTCACATAAGTGATTTCTAATCGTGTCATCGCGTAGATACACTATTTGGTCAAATCTGCCAAACTTAGTAATAATTAAAAACTTTAAACTTTATTAACTCATTAACAAGCCTTAAGGTCTTAACCTTGTTCCTGAACATTGTCTTCATCATGAGAATGGATTGAGTTGATTGACAATGTCGAACCGTCAGTCACAACTTTGTTTTTCTCCTTGAATCTAGCTCTTGGGATCTCCAGTCTGCTAGATAGATTTACCGCCATGCTGACTTGTCCTAAACCGTAAACCCATTCCCTTAGATGATCTTTCAACTCCTTTTTTCACTAAGCCTTTTGTTAGTGGATCTGACACATTATCGCTTGACTTCACATAGTCAATTGTGATAATTCCACTAGAGAGTAGTTATCTTACGGTGTTATGTCTCCGTCGTATATGATGAGACTTCCCGTTGTACATGACGCTCCTTGCCCTACCTATTGATGCTTGACTATCTCAATGTATGCAAATAGGTCCCACAGGTTTGGGCCAGAATGGAATATCCTCTAGGAAATTCCGAAGCCATTCAGCTTCTTCACCGGCTTTATCTAAAGCAATAAATTCAGATTCCATTGTGAAGCGAGCGATACATGTCTGTTTGGACGATTTCGAAGAGACTGTTCCTCTACCAAGTGTAAACACATAACCACTTGTGGATTTTACTTCATTTGACCTGATGATCCAATTTGCATCACTATATCCTTCAATCGCGGTAGGATATTTATTATAATGCAAAGCATAGTGTTGTGTATGTTTCAGATACCCTAACACACGTTTCATTGCCATCCAGTGAGTTTGATTAGGATTACTAGTGAACCGACTCAGTTTGCTAATAGCACATGCTATATCTGGTCGCGTACAATTCATAATATACATCAAACTTCCTAACACTCTGGCATATTCCAATTGAGAGTCATTTTCACCTTCATTCTTTTGAAATGTAAAGCTTAAATCAATTGTTGTTTTGACAACATTGAAATTCAAGTACTTGAACTTATCCAATACTCTTTCAATATAATGAGATTGAGATAATGCTAGTCCCTGAGGAGTTTTGAGAATCCCGATCCCTATGATCAAATCAGCAACTCCTAAGTCCTTCATATCGAACTTGCTGGACAGCATGCGCTTAGTAGCATTTATATCATCAATATCTTTACTCATTATTAACATGTCATCAACATATAGACAAACAATGACTTCATGATTCATAACGTTTTTAATGTAAACACAGTTATCACATTCGTTAATCTTGAATCCATTTGCCAACATTGTTTGGTCAAATTTAGCATGCCATTGTTTGGGTGCTTGCTTGAGCCCATAAAGCGACTTCACAAGTCTGCACACTTTCTCTTCTTTACCAGGGACCACAAACCCTTCAGGTTGTTCCATGTAAATTTCTTCCTCCAACTCTCCATTTAAGAAGGTTGTCTTTACATCCATCTGGTGGATTTTAAGATCATGCACTGTCGCTAGCGCTATTAACATCCTAATTGATATTATCCTTGTTACTGGAGAGTATGTATCAAAGTAGTCCAGACCTTCCTTTTGTCTGTATCCTTTGACTACAAGTTTAGCCTTATATTTGTCAATAGTCCCATCGGCTTTCATTTCCTTTTAAAGATCCACTTTGATCCTAAAGGTTTATTTCCTGGAGGAAGATCAGCCAATTCCCAAGTATGGTTACTTAAAATTGATTCGATCTCACTATCGACTGCTTCTTTCCAATAGATTGACTCAGACGAAGACATAACTGCTTTAAATGTTGGAGGCTCATTTTCAAGCAAGAATGCCACAAAATCTGGTTCGAAAGAAGCAGATTTCCGTTGGCGATTACTACGCTTAGGATCCTCATTAGGTAGTGTATTTTCCATTGATTCTTCCTGTGGTCGTTTAGGTCTTTCACTTGTCGACTCACATTCAATTTTATACGGATAAATGTGTTCAAAGAACTCAGCGTTATCTGACTCAATTACCGTATTCACATGAATTTCAGGATTATCAGATTTGTGAACCAAAAACCGACAGGCTTTACTGTTCACAGCATATCCAATAAATACACAATCCACTATTTTGGGTCTAATTTTCACCCTCTTGGGTAAAGTAACCTCTACCTTGGCTAGACATCCCCATACTTTGATATATTTCAAGTTGGGTTTCCTTCTTTTCCAGAACTCATATGGAATCGATTGCGCTTTGCTACGGGGTACCCTATTGAGTATCTTGTTAGCCGTAAGGATGGCTTCTCCCCACAGGTTTTGTGGTGAACCAGAGCTGATTATCAAGGCATTCATCATTTCCTTTAATGTTCTGCTCTTCCATTCCGCCAAACCATTTGACTGTGGTGTATAGGGTGCAGTAGTTTGATGAATAATACCATATTCCAAACATATCTCTGCTAAAGGAGATTCGTATTCTCCACCCCTATCACTCCGAATCACTTTTATCTTTAAATTCAATTGATTCTCCACTTCATTTTTGTATTGCTTAAATGCATTAATTGCTTCATCCTTACTATTAAGCAAATATACATAACAAAATCGAGTGCAATAGTCAATAAAAGTTATAAAATACTTTTTCCCACCACGAGATGGTGTCGACTTCATATCACATATGTCTTTGTGAATTAAGTCTAAATGTTTTGAATTCCTGTCAACATACTTGTAAGGATGTTTAACAAACTTACTTTCCACACAAATTTCGCATTTTGATTTATCGCATTTGAAATCAGGCAATACTTCTAAAGTAATCAATTTTTGCAAGGCTTTGTAATTTACACGTCCCAAATGGGCATGCCATAAATCATTTGACTCCAATAAGTAAACAGAAGCAGAATTCTTATAAATATTGTCAACAACCATTACGTTCAGTTTGAAGAGGCCCTCATTGAGGTAGCCCTTTCCTAAGAACATCTCATTCTTACTTATTACAGCTTTGTTACTAACTAGGACACACTTAAACCCGTTCTTAACGAGCAGTGGCAGAAACTAAATTTTTCCTAGTAGTAGGAACATGCAGAATGTTGTTCAAAGTCAACACCTTGCTGGATGTCATTTTCAACATTACTTTCCCAGTTCCTGCAATCCTTGTTGTTGTTGTGTTCCCCATGAACAAATCTTCATCGAACTCAACAGGAGTGTACGTTGCAAAGGCTTCTTTTGCAGAGCAAATATGTCGAGTGGCACATGAGTCGAGAAACCACTTATTGGGATTTCCAACTAAGTTGCACTCCGAGATTATTGCACAGAGGTCATCTGCATCTTCCATCTCTTCCACGATGTTTGCTTGACTTTTGCCTTTGTCTTTGTCTTTGTCTTTGTCCTTCCTTAGAGCACGACAATCAGAAGACTTATGACCAGCCTTACCACAATTATAACAGTTGCCCTTGAATTTCTTCTTGACCTATTCTAACTTCTATCCGTTGGACTTCTTTCTCTTCTTGCCTTTGGTAGGAGCTTCTTTAACAATATTAACTCCAATTATTGTCGAACTCTTATGAGACTTCTTTTCAGCGGTTTTGTTATCTTCTTTAATCTTGAGCCAAATCACAAGATCTTCAAGCTTCATTTCCTTACGTTTGTGATTTAGAAAATTCTTGAAGTCGTTCCACGAAGGAGGTAACTTCTAGATCATTGCAATCACTTGAAAAGCTTCATTTACTAGCATATCCTCAGCAATCAGATAATGGAAAATAAGTTGAAGTTCCTGCACTTGTGATCCAACAGTTTTACTATCTGACATTTTATAGTCTAAAAACTTTGAGACCACAAACTTTTTCAAGCATGCATCTTCTGTCTTATATTTCTTCTCAAGTCCATCCCACAATTCTTTCGAAGTTGTCATTGCACTATAGACATTATATAAGTCATCCTCTAAATCACTTAGAATGTAGCCCTTACATAGGAAGTTTGCTTGTTTCCATGCTTCAATAATCAAGATTTTTTCTCTGTCTGGCATTTCAGCAGCAGGCACCAGAGTGTCTTCACTAGTAAATTTCTGCAGACCAAGAGTGGTAAACCAGAAAAATACCCGTTGCTGCCATCCTTTGAAATTCACACCAGAGAATTTTCCCGGTTTCTCTGCTGGTGGTACAGCAATTCGGGTTGGTGCAACAATAGCCACCGTAACATTATTGTTTGCCATTTCTGATAAACAAAAATCGATACAGACTTAGTAAGCAATAACTTAAATTGCAAACTTAATAGGAGTATAAAACCACGAAGGTTTTTGTCTCCACCAGAAACACAGATTAAAAATAAATAATAATTTCCTTAAGATTGTTGCCAATCTGTATTTAAAAAATAGTAATACTGATTACCAGAAACTTTGCAGAAACACGAAGTTACCAAAGTTTCCAATGAACTAGTGTAGAACAAAAATTAATTAACAAAACTAAAATTTGTAAAAACGTACCAGAATCTGGAAAAACAGAATAGGAAGAAGTTCAAGCCAACTGAATGCACAGTGCCCCCTTAAGGAAATTATTCCCCTCTAGTATCCGAGGTTTGATTTAGAATATGTCATCCCATGATAGAATGATCTCAATCACCAGTGTATTAATACCCAAAACTCTGGTGTCAGCGAGCCACTCAACGGCAGTAAAGTACACGAAAAATATTTGTGCAAAAGAAGAAGAAGAAATCAGAATTTTTTGTAAGTAAAAAATCTGAAGAATCAATGGTATTTATAGCCAAGATGCACTGGTTCCGAAAGGTTGCAACCTTTCAGAAACCACATGATCATTCCAGAAAGTTTGCAACCTTTCAAACGGTCATGGCTGTTCTTGAAAGTTGCAAACTTTCAGAACAGTAAATTCAAATAAACGTTTCGGTTAATTAACTAAATAATTGAAACATTTTGTCCATTTAATTTAATTAATTAAGTAAATAAATAATTAAATAGTTAAAACAAACTTTGTCCAAAAAATAATCTCTCGATCGATCAAAGCCAAAGCCGAAGCCTAGCCGAGCGAGCGACGACGGCGCGAGGGGCACTACAAAAAAACCCTAAATTGCCAACAGATTTTACTAACAACTTAAGTTGGTTAGTATTCTACTAACAAATTACCAACATATTTCTAATTGAATTATATTTTAAAATTTAACAATGAAATTCTAACTAACTAAGTATTTTAGTTGGTAAATACGGCGGGAAAAAATGGCGCCAAATTTAGCAACATTTTATCAATGGATTACCAACTGAAATATTACTAACACACACCTTTTGTTGGTAATATTACTAACGAAGTTTATATCGATTGGTAAATATGACAAAAAATTGTTTATATAATTTATTAACATATTACCAATGAATTACTAACCAAACATTTACCAACGGCAAGATTGTGTTGCTAAATTTACCAACCAAATATAAATGTGTTGGTAAATTAGTAACGAAATGTAATTTGTTGGTAAACTTGCAACCAATATCCAATTAGTTGGAAATTTTGCCGACGAATAAAGATTGTAGTTAGTAAATTACTAACATCATTAAAATAGTTGGTAATACACCAACCGATCATTAATCCATTGGTAAAATTTACCAACATATTAATTATTAGTTGGTAATATTACATATGAATGTTTAGTTGAATAGTAACTATTACCAACCGTGATAAAATTTATTGGT
>NW_006239007.1:1597025-1600480 GCF_000226075.1 Solanum tuberosum | reverse complement strand
ACATTTTTTGTAAACGTGCTCTGATGAGAATTTCGTCAACGCGCTTAGCTTTGAAAGGTCATTTTTTATCTAACAGGAAGGTTGCTTCAAGTTTTGAGGCTTCCATTTTTTGTTTGTGTCGTTAGGTGTTTTAAATCTTATGTTTTGGCCAAAATTTGACTTTGGTCAATATTTTTGTGAACGTGCTCAAATAAGTTTTCCGTCAGCGTAATTAACTCCAAAGGTCATTTTTTTTATCAAATAGGATGGTTGGTTCGGGTTTTGAGACTTTCATTTTTAGTGTGTGCCGTTAGGTGTTTTAACTTATAAATTTTGGCCAAAATTTAACTTCGGTCAATATATTTGATAAATGTGCTCAGATGAGAATTTCGTCAGTGCAGTTAGATGCAGAAGGTCATTTTTTTTGTAATAAGATAGAGTGTTCGGATTTTGAGGCTTCCATTTTTAGTTTGTGCCGTTAGATATTTTAACTTTTAAGTTTTGGCCAAAATTTCACTTTAGTCAATATTTTTGGTAATCATGCTCGAATTGAAATTTTGTCACCGCGGTAGCCATATAAGTTCAGTTTTGATCTCATAGGATGGTTGGTTCGGGTTTTGAGACTTTTATTTTCAGTTTGTGTCGTTAAGCGTTTAACTTTAACTTTTACTAGCTACTTTTGCCCCGTTTAAGCTGAAGCATAAGATTCTAGAGCTAACCGCGCTGACGAAATTAAAATTTGAATTTGCTTAACATTTTTTTTAAACGTGCTCTGATGAGAATTCCGTCAGTGCGATTGTCTTTGGAAGGTCATTTTTATATCTAATAGGATGGTTGGTTCAGGTTTTGAGGCTTCCATTTTCAGTTTGTGCTGTTAGGCTTAAATTTTGGCCAAAATTTAGATTTGGTCAATATTTTTGATAAACGTGCTCAAATTAAAAAATTTGATATAATGATATGTGTCATATTGAGATTAATTTAACTTGTTATCATAGATTTTGCATTATTTCTTTCAAATATGATTTATAAAATTGATATTAATATTTTTGGATTTATATTCGTGCTCTTAGATATTTAAATGCAATAAATTAATGAATATTGTACTATTGGATAATCATTCAGTTAATAATATTTTGAACATATTGTCAATCAATTACTAACCTAACATTGAACTTGAATGATATATTACCAACAAACTAACAATTAATTAGTAAATTTATTAGAAAAACAAATAATCATACTAACATATTTAAAATTTATTACCAACAAGGGTTGTGGTAGAGTGGTAAGTACTCCTACATCCTTAACCAAGAGGTCTCAGGTTCGATTCCCCTTGGGTACGGAGTCGCCTTTGTTAGGGAACACGTTTATCAAAAATATTGACCAAATCTGTATTTAGTCGGGCTCCGGTGTGGGGTACCGGACACCGTATGGGAAACCAAAAAAAATAAAAGTATTTAAAATTTATTTGTAAATTACCAACAAAAATTTACTATAATTACCAATGTATTACCAACGGAATCGAATAATGAAGAAAAAAATTTACTAACTCCTTTTCAATTCGTTAGTAAAGGTACTAACGATATACTAACCAAAAATTAGTCGGTGAATTTACCAACGGAAATTTCAGGGTCATGTTTCAAAATTTTGTAACAACATCTTTGGGTGTTTACCAACTGATTTTTGGTTGGTAAGTTTACCAACAAATTAAAATCGGCTGGTGATATTTACCGACGAGCCTTTTAGCAACAAATTAATATAAGTTGGCATTTGGTTGGTAACTCAATTTACCAATCAATTTGATCAACTTACCAACGAATTTTTTTGTTGGTAATTGGGGTTCCTTTTGTAGTGGGGGGTCCCTCTTTCCAACCCTTTTAACAAATAAAAGAAGTGTTTCTCTATTTAAATCCTTCTATTTTTCTTTCCACCACCAATGAGGGAGAAATGCCTTTTTTACTAAAGCATAAGAGAACTTTTCAAGTTCCTCTCTTTTCATCTTCCCTTTATTTTCCATTAACTCTTGATATATACCCAATATAAGGATATACTTGTCTGACAGAGATGACAAGTTTATTATTTAAACAGGGATATCAAGTATATAGATCAAATAATTATGTTTTGTTTCTCAAGTAGTTCCTTTTCAAGCAATTATTGTTTTGCTTTCTTTTGTCCTTGTTCTTATATTGTTATGTGCATATTTTTATGTTCCTATGACGAACTAGTAGCTTTCCCCAACCATTGTTGAACCATACAGTATCTAAATTTCATTATTTGTGTTTACAAACATATTTATTTTTTGGTTCAGAAAATGAAAATTCCCCGAGCATCGAAAATGGATGGTAAATAGACTAATCCCCGATCGAGCGGGATATACTGATGAATTCATAAGTGGAATGGATGAATTTATTAAATTTGTTTGTAGTCAACAGAAGTATTTGTTTGAAAAAGTTATAAGGTGTCCTTTAAGCGTTGTAAAAATATGAAGCACTTGACACCCAATGGAGTTAATGTGCATGTTTTTCAAAAAGGATTCACACCAAGATAATGGTATTGGAGGTCACATGGAGAGGAAGCTCCTTCAATTAATTTGAATGAACATATCTATTCTGGTGATTTAAGTAGTCATCAAGAATATGACTTTGACATGCCCTCAAGCAGTCAATGTAACATTCTAGAAAAAAACTGTGAACACGTAAATAGATATAAAGGTATGATTGATGATGCTGCTGGTGTAGAATTTAGTCATCAAGTTGAACCTAATGTAGAAGAGTCTCCGAATATGGGTGCTAGCAGATTTTACAAAATGTTGAATTCAGCTCAGAATCCCTTATGGCATGGATGCGAATATTCAGAATTGTCTGTGGTTATTAGAATGAGGAGTATTAAATCTGAATACAATATGTCTAATAGTTGTTTTAATGCAATGACTCAATTACTGAAGGAGACAAGCTCTCCAGATAATAAGATACCTCTTGATTACTACCGAGCGAAGAAGCTAGTGTCGGGGATTGGTCTAACTAGCCAAAAAATTGATTGTTGTGTTAATGGATGTATGCTATATTACAAGGCTGATAAAGAGATGACAGAATGTAAGTTTTGTAAAGAACCTCATTATAAAAAACGTGTAGGCAAGAAGAGTAAGAAAAAGATTACACACAAGACAATGCACTACCTGCCACTTATTCCTAGACTTCAACGGTTATATGTTTCAAAAAGATCTACTTGTAACGACTCGGGAAAAAAATGATAGGTTAAGCAAGAGCCTATGACTTTGTGTTGACTTTATAATGAGGTTCTATGAGGGGTTTATATGTAATTTCATTTTAATTGTGTAACTCCGACAATTTAAAATGAATAAGAAGAAGCTTGAAATTGGAAGTAGTCACTTTTGGAAAAATTCAGAATCTGGAAATTTGGTTAAGTGTGGGAAATCAGTGAGTTTTTGGCCAACTTTGAGCAGTCATAACTCCTAG
>NW_006239007.1:1580936-1594635 GCF_000226075.1 Solanum tuberosum | reverse complement strand
AGTATTGTTTAAGTTGTGTATGGGATTGGTCCCGAGTTTTGTACTCTAAAGTATTAGATGGTTTTGAGACATCATGTATAAAGTCTAGAAAGTCTTGCGCTTGCTATTTTTAATTAAATGTCTTCTTTGTAAAGAAAGTTTTTAATTCCTTATGGTTTTTAGTGTTTATGTGATGAATGAATGCTAAGAGGCTTGTATTAGACCTCTTCGAGGTCGAGTACGCCGGTTACGACTAGGGGGTGCTCTCGGGTCGTGACACTACTGAAGACATGAGGAGACACTATAAAAATCGCAGGGAAGAAGGTGTGTTATGCCACCCTTCGGATGGAGAATCATGAAAAATTTCATATCAAACTTATCCAGGCTTTGTTGTAGAGCCAAGAAATGTTAGGCTTGGTCTTTGTTCTGATGGTTTTACTCCTTTTGGCCAATCAGGATCATCATACTCTTGTTGGCCAGTGATTGTTACACCGTACAATCTTCCTCCTGATATTTGTATGACTGCCCCATATATGTTCTTAACATTGATTATTCCAGGTCCTCATAATCCCAAAATGAAAATTGATGTGTATCTTCAACTGTTTTCAACCGTTAATAGATGAATTACAACAGTTATGGAAGGATGGTGCAGTCACTTATGACATGTCCAAGAAATAGAATTTTCTCATGCGAGCAGCATTAATGTGGACAATTAATGATTTTCTTGCTTATGGCATGCTGTCGGGATGGAGTACAACATGTAAATTAGCTTGCCCAATTTGTATGGATGAAACAAAAACTTTCAGTTTGAAAAATGGAAGAAAAGTTTCTTGGTTTGATTGTAACCGGCAATTCTTGCCTCTCAATCATGAATTTAGAAGAAACAAGAATGCTTTTTATAAAGGAAGAGAGGAAAAGTCTAGACCTCCTCCCAGGTTAACTGGAGAACAAGTGTGGGAAAAAATTAAAGGATTTCCTAAGATTACTGAATTTGGTCCGCGCAACTTTTACGGTTATGGAAAATCACATAATTGGACCAAAAGAAGTATTTTTTGGGATCTGCCATATTGGAAGACCAATCTAGTTCGCCACAATCTTGATGTAATGCATATAGAAAAGAATGTCTTTGACAATATTTTCCATACAGTCATGGATAACAGTGAGAGAACAAAGGATAATGAGAAGGCAAGAATGGACTTGAAAGAATATTGTCGTCGAAGTGATTTACACTTGCAACAGAATGTTGATGGGAGATGGATTAAACCGAAAGCAAAGTTTACCTTAAATGACGACCAAAATAAAGATGTATGTGAATGGGTTCATGAGCTAAAAATGCTGATGGATATGCTTCTAATTTGGGTAAATGTGTTGATAAGAAACATTTAAAGTTATTTGAAATGAAAAGTCATGACTGCCACATTTTTATGCAATGTCTTATTCCAGTAGCTTTTGGTGCACTTCCAAAACCAATCTGGAAGCCACTAACTGAACTCAATTTATTCTTTAAAGACTTGTGCTCAACAGTATTGCGGGAGGATCATTTAAGGCAAATGGAAGAAAACATTCCATTAATCTTGTGTAAATTGCAACGAATATTTCCACCCGGTCTTTTTTATTCAATGGAGCACTTAATGATTCATTTGCCTTATGAAGCAAGGGTTTGTGGTCCTGTTCAATACCGATGGATGTATCCATTTGAAAGGTATACCAATATATTTTTAAAATGTATTATTTTTCTCGTGATTTTATTACATAATTTATTTATTTCATAATTTGATTGCAGGTTCCTAAACAAAATAAAGAAGACTATAAAATACAAATCTAGAGTTGAATGATCTATTTGCCAAGCATACTTGGCTCAAGAAATCTCATACTTTGCTTCCCATTATTTTGAATCTCATGTCCTATCTAGCAATAATAGAGTTGATCGCAATGATGATTTAATCACAAAAAATGCTACTCAACCAACTCTATCAGTCTTTAATCTTTCTGGACGAAGTTATGGAAAGAAAAAGGGCAATATTTAGTGGCTAGATGATAAAGAAGTTGCAGCAGCACAATTGCATGTTCTTATTAATTGTGATGAGGTTAAGCCTTTTCTCAAGTAAGTACCCACCATAGTGTACATATGATTATTATATTTAGGCTAAAATTAATTTACTAATTTAATTAAGTGCAGTTTGTATGAAAAAGCCTTGAGATATACTTACAATGATCTTACCGATGATATCATTGATAAGCAAATTGAAGCTGACTTTCCACGATGGTTCAAGGAATATGTATGAATTAATATAATCAGTTGTGAATAAAGAATATATCATTTGAAATGTATATCTAATATGATTTCTCTGTTTGATAGGTGAATAGTAATCCATAAGAGATCTGACAAGATTCTTATTTGCGAATTTTAGCAATGAGACCATTGAGACAGGCACGGTCTTGGCCTGGTTATTTCATGAATGGATACAAATTTCACACTGCTTCTTGGGGTGAAGGAAAAAGTACATATAACAGTGGGGTGTGTGTCAGTGGCACTGGACAAGATGGTAGCATAAGTGAATACTATGGTGTTCTTAAGGAAATTATCGAATTAGAATGGCCAATGGCACCATTTATGAAGTTAGTTTTATTTTACTGTGATTGGTTTGATACCTCTAAACACGGCATGAAAGTTGATATCCATTTTGGTATTGTTGAAGTTCGAAAAAGGGGAAGATATTCTAAATTTGACCCTTTCATCTTTCCCCAAACAACAACTCAAGTTTATTATGCAAGTCATCCTGAAAACAAAGGAGATACAGCTGATTGGTGGGTAGTTATAAAGACAAAGCCAAGAGGAGTTGTGGACAAAAGATATAATATGGAAGTTTATTACCAAGAGGAGCAATCACATGTTAGTGCAAGTATAGAGGATAATCTAATTGATTGCTTATGAGATGACCAAGTTGTAGGTGAAGAGATACATGGAAGTAATTTTCAACCAGTTGTCAGTGAAAATGAAGCTGAAGATGAGGAGACAACAAGTGAAGAAGAGGAAGATGAGGAAGGGGAAACAAGTGAAGAGGAAGAATTTTTTGATAGTGATGATTCACAAGATCACTTTCAAACCCAAGAACAGGATACATAGGATGATTGAGAATATTAGTTTGTCTATTTGTTTGTTTACTTACAATACTATATTCTGGTTTATAGAATTGTGATTTTTATATTACTATGACCAAAATATTTCTTGCATTACTTACCGTCTATTATCTGTTAAGTTGAGCAAAAATATTTCTTGCATTACTTTGTCTTGTCTTCATTGGTTTTATTATCACTATGTTTGTTCATGTGTTATTTATTGGTTACATTACTAATACATTATTTTATTGTTCTTTGTTTGTTGCAGATGTCAGGTACAAGATCTAAGAGAGTAAGACAACCTAACAGTAAAAGAGAAAGATTAAGTAAAAGAAAGACACGTTCAGTAGAGCGACAAACAGTTCAACTGCCTACCATAATCCCATCACGAGCCCTCCAATCTCATATCGGTTCACTTCATGTCAATGAATCTTCAATGCATCAACCTAATCTTGAAGTGAATCAATCTTTACCTTATAACTCTAAATATCGACCTCCCATAATCCCATCACGATTCCTCTATTCTCAAACTGGTTCACTCCATGTAAATGGGCCTCCTTTGCCTCAACCTAGTCTTGAGGTCAATCGATCTCAACCTTGTAACACTGAATCTCAAACTCAATCTAATTAGTCCCAACCTATAAATCAAGAATTTGAACAATTAATGTCACCACCGACCAATACGACTCCAGTCACCTCATCTAGTACAGTTGGCAATGGGGACAATGATCATCAAATCTGGATTGTACCTGAAGAGGATGGGTAATAAGACTAACTTTTAATAATACATTTGCTTAGCTGAATTGTTTATCTGTTTATATGTTCGATAACTACTGTATTTTATATAGGTTTGATCCTCACAAAATAGTAATTGAAGGCATTGCTAGTTGCATTCGTAGTAAATTTGAATTTGCTAGACCCTCATGGAAGAAGTTTCCAGAATCTACTCATGATATGTGGTTTGAGGAATTCAAGGTAAGGACACTATACACATATGATTACATCAAGTCATATGATTTTGATATTAACCTGAGTTACTGCTTATTGCCTTCACTGATTTGAGGGTTGGTAGTACTAGAAGTAACCCCTGTTGTTGGTAGTACTAGACTGGTAGTACCAGATGTGAGGGTTGGTAGTACTAGAAGTAACCCCTGTTGGACTCCTTGGTAATGTCCATCGTCTCTTTATTGCTTGAAGTACACTATATTTTAAAATGAAAGGATTGTTTGTTTGTGTTATGTCAGATAAGAGCTTGTTTCTGCATTTGTTCCAATTGAAATTTAATGATGTTGATTCTAGCTTCGAAAAACATTGTTTTGGTCCATTTGTTACCTGTTGGTCATTGTTGGTAAAATATATTTGCTTTTTTAGTGTTTACTGTGCCTTAGTGTAGGTCTAAAGTGTGCTTATTTTTGTTATAAGATGGTTGTTTTGGTAAAATATATTTGCTTTGTGTTGATACATGTCTAAATCACCACGTTTCTTTTTTCCTTTTGTCTCTTTATTAATGTATGCTAAGTGAATCAACATGGTACTAAGGCTTATTATAATGTTTTGTTTTGTTTGCTCCCTCATGTTATTCAATTTCAAGGAATAGAAGTGTCAGATTCCTAAAATAATTTATCATGAATTGTATCCCTTTATTGTTGAGTGGCAGTAGCTTCGTGCTTAAGTCCTGTTGGACTCCCTGGTAATGTCCCAAACTCTCTTATTTGAATCAAAGTCAATGTTGCAAGCCACTTCTTGTATTAGCTTGAATTGTTTGTATATTGTTGGTCTTGAATCTTTCTATTTGATATCACTATATTTTCTAGTATATCTACTTAATTACATTTTTCATAAAACTTCTCCCATCTTTATTGTGTTTTCTCACTTTTAGCTAGTTTTATTCTCTATCTTGATATATTGAAGATATGGTCACTGAATTTCTGTGGATTGTCTCAATGTGGTATGTATGTTGTTTCACTTGCTTTGTGTCTTGCTATTTTGTTATCGTGTTTTCCTTGCCTCAAAAACTTCTTTTTTGAGTGGAGGGTCTATTAGAGACAACCTCTCTACCCCACAATGGTAGGGTAAGGTCTTTGTATTTCGTATGCTCCCAAGATCCCACTTGTGTGACTACACTGAGTATGTTGTTGTTGTTGTGGTCTCAGGGTTGCAGAGCTTGATGTTTCATGATATTTTTGGACATGAAAACTTTAGTACTTTTAAAGGGTTATTGCAATTGAGGAATTCTTAGAAGTCCTTCGTGGCACTCGGTTAAGGTTCACAATAGAATTATTAGTGCATGTTGTTTGATTCACAATTTCATTCGAAGAGAGATGGAAGCTGACCCATTAGATGTGGAAATGGAATTCCACATGGAGAATCAACATGAACATGAAAATATTAATACAATTGAAGCATCTGATGAGTGGAAGCACTTGGAGGGATGAACTAGCTCAGTCTATGTGGAATGAAAGATTGGGAAATCAATCTTTATATTTTAAACTATGTGGTCACTTTTGGTGTGCTTATGCACTTTTGTTTTTGGTTTTCCGTTCACTGTAAAATGTAATAGCTTTTATTATTTTGTGAAACGAATGGTCAATCTTTTGTATGGCTCACATTGTTGTTTGTACAGACAAATAGTGAATCTCAACGTATATCTATTATTTTTAAATATAAGTAGTGAATTTGTATATATGTCTTCACATTATCCTTTTCCCAGATCAATCAAGTTGTATTACAATTTATTGGGTTATAATTGACATAATTTACTAGTAAGTTGTAACTTAGTATTACTTGTGATTTCATTTATAATTTACAGATTGAAATGGCTAGTTCTACTGCTGCAACATCTAACACGTCCAAAAAGAGGGCAAGAAAATCAACACCTTCATCTCGAAGGGTATGGACTCCAGAAGAGGAACTTACTCTTGTAGATGGATTAAAAGAATTGTGTGTTAATGGTTGGAGAGGAGATAATGGAACCTTTAGACATGGATATTTAATGGAAATTGGAACACTACATGAATGCTCGTCATCCTAACTGTGGGTTGGAATCTCTACCACATGTTGATTCTAAAATAAGAGCATGAAAAAAGAGTTATGCAACCATATCGTTACTAAAAAGTCAAAGTGGCTTAGGATTCCAATATAGTGATGGAAGTATCTTAGTTGATGATCCAAAAGCTTGGGATGACTTGATAAGGGTGATTTATATTTATTTTAAATCATCAGGGAATTGGTACTTATATTTTCTCTTGGTGAATGGATCTCTGTCTTTGGAATATTGTCAGTTACTTCATGTACTTATTCTTTATTTTCTTAGGTTGATCCAAATGCCAAGTCAATGAACTTAAAAAAATGCCCATTATTTGCTGACTGGGAAGAGATATTTAGCAAGGATAGAGCTACTGGAGAGTTTGCCGAAGAAGCTCAAGAAATTACTAATGGCACGTCTGTGGGATTTCCTATTGTTGTTGTCGAAGTAAATGATGCTTCAGGCACAAGAGAAGATCAAGCAGCTCAAGAGGAACCTAATGTATCAACTGGAGCAACACAAAGTCCATTTACTGCTCAAGTTGAACCTAATGAATCAACTGGAGCAGCACAAAGTTCATTCACAACTCAAAAAGGTAAAACCCACCAATCTCAGAAACAAGGTAATAATTTTAAAGCAACGTCTTCTAAAGTCAATGAAAAAGGTACATGCAAAAAAAGAAAAACAGTTGAAGATGATAATGAGACTGTTCTTAAAGGTTTGATGGAGGTGATGAAACAATTCACCGAAAGTCATGATAAGAGAATGACTTCTTTAATTAACAAGCTAGGAGAGCATGATATATATGAGATTCATGGTAACATATTTTCTATTATTGGATTCCCTACATTTGAAATATACAACTTAGATGAACGAGTCAAGGTAGCAATGGAAATTACTCAAGATATAAAGAGGATGTAATTCTTCTTAAGCATTAGTGAACTTGAATGTCACAGTATGGTATGGATGATTATTAATGATAAGCTTTGAATCACTGAATGGTTTTTGTGTAGCTATTTTGTAAGGGCTAACCATAATAGGATTTTTTGTTACCTAGTAGAATGTCCACAAATGTACATATATGTGAATGTTGTGGGCTTAAAGTAGGTTGTTTTTGTATGAAAAATGCATGATTAAGTTCAACATTAGTGTTTTTGTAAGTAGCCAACTCAGATTGCTCAAAACGCTGACCCAACTGGTAAGTTCATCATCTTCTCCAAGGTGTTTATAATTCCTTCTTCTCCGAGACTATATTGAACTTTTCTTTTCTCGCAGACTATTCAGCAGTTGGAGTAATCACAAAGGTCTAGTCAGAAATACAAAGTACTCAGATGTTATTATATCAACTTATTATATGCTGTTGGGGCCGGTATTCAACTTTTGAAGCTTGGTATTTGTCATGGAAGGATAATGTAACAAAAATAAGAGACTTCTTTTGAAAACAAATGTAATTGTATTTCTTTGTTGTATGTGCCAGCTTTTGTAATTGAACAATGAATTATGTAAGTTTCATTCAGTTTAAATGAAGATGTGTCTAATATTTTAACAATGAATTATGTGTGAGTGAATTCTTTCCTCATGAATGCTCTCTCATTTTAGCTTAATTTGTATTAGTCACGTAGTTGAGGTGCTCTAAAATAAAGAATATCACATCATTAAGAAAGCACTACCAAGTTGGAAGTGGCAGGCAAACTATAGTAATTGTCATAAAAACAGGGATTTGGATCCTTTGAATTGATAGTTGGTGAAAGTAGCATATTAACATTTTAAAGAGCAACTAATGCATTGTCAGTCAATATTCTTGGTAAAATGTGATCGGATGAGAATTCCGTCAGCGCGGTTAGATCCGTAAGGTAATTTCTGTTCTAGTAGGATGGTTGGTTTAGGTTTCGAGGCTTCCATTTTGAGTTTGTGCAATTAGGCATTTTACCTTGGAAATTTAGTCAAAGTTCGACTCAACTCAATATTCTTAGTAAAACGTGATCGGATGAGAATTCCGTCAGCGTGGTTAGATCCGTAAGGTCATTTTTTATCTAGTAGGATGGTTGGTTTGGGTTTCAAGGCTTCCATTTTGAGTTTGTGCAATTAGGCGTTTTAACTTGGAAATTTAGTCATAGTTCGACTCAACTCAATATTCTTGGTAAAACGTGATCGGATGAGAATTCCATCAGAACGGTTAGATCCGGAAGTTCATTTTTGGTTTAATAGGATGGTTGGTTTGGGTTTTGAGGCTTGCATTTTGAGTTTGTGCAATTAGGCGTTTTAACTTGGAAATTAATCAAAGTTCTACTTCAGTCAATATTCTTGGTAAAACGTGATCGGATGAGAATTCCATCAGAACGGTTAGATCCGGAAGTTCATTTTTGGTTTAATAGGATGGTTGGTTTGGGTTTTGAGGCTTGCATTTTGAGTTTGTGCAATTAGGCGTTTTAACTTGGAAATTAATCAAAGTTCTACTTCAGTCAATATTCTTGGTAAAATATGATCAGATGAGAATTTCGTCAACGCGGTTAGATCCGTAAGGTCATTTTTGTTCTAGTAGGATGGCTGGTTCGGGTTTCGAGGCTTTCATTTTTAGTTTGTTTAATTAGGCGTTTTAACTGTGATGTTTTGGCCAAATGGTTTTCCAACTATTGTCAAATCTACCAAGCCTATTTGTGTCATTAGTTGCTCAAAGTCTAACTTCAGAATTCATAACAGGATTACCATTCAATTGTCATTCACTCCTTAGAATTGCATTAATCTTCCTTTACTAACCAAAGGACGGATGGATTTATTAGCTCCATTGTTGACCATTTCAATTGTGTATGGTAGATAGATAGTTGTGACCCTTCATCACTTCTAATTAAATACAATCAGATACATTATATGCCTTTTTATAGATCTAAAATTTCATTATCTTCTAAGAGGCAGATCTTGAAGAACGCTCAATCTAAATTCTTTCTTTGAGGTTAGAATCTTTTGAAATCTTAATCTTTTCTTATGCTTTCTTGTTCTTCTTATCATATTGGTTTTTTTCTCTTGTAAATCTGGTGAGAGACAAATGCAATATAAGTGAAAATAATTGGCATTCCATCCAAAATAAGGGTATATATGTCCAATAGTATAATGGTAAGGGCATATACGACCCAATAGTATAACGAAGGATATATTTAAACCATATTTGAAAGTACAGGGTACATTTAACCCTTTTCCATTTGTTTTTTTTTGGTAGAAATCATGCTTTTTTATACCTTTTCTTAAAAAAATAATCTCATTTTATTTTGGTAAAATTCTACTGTTATGTTTCTCTATAATACTAGGTCTTATGTTGTACATTGATGTTTTTTCCCCTTAAATATAAACATACAAGTTCATTTTTCGAGTGTCTAAAAATAAAAATAAATTTCTCGCAATATCATTACTGAAAATTATAACAAAAGATTACATGTAAAGAAGGGTAAATCTAAATACTTATTACACATAATTAAACAAGTCAATGTAATAACATTTTTGTCAATGTCATCGCTTATTTACGTAATATATTCTTTTTGTATAGGAAATTTAATATATTGACATTTGACACATGCACTCACATAAGTTAAAACTAGGTTAATTAAAAAAGAGTAAATCAAAATTGTAGCATAAATCGTGTTAAAAGTAAGAATTAGCCAAAATGAGGAATAACTCGAATGAAGTTCAAGCATATCAAGTGGTTTTCAAGTTCTCTATAGTAAGCGTCCTAACAAGCAAAACAAGAATCACCACACACCTTAAATCCTTATTACATTCAAATCGCTAAACATGACCTGCCAAGCAACTAATGATTCATATTGAGTAATGTTTTGAGCATATAAAACCTCACTAAGCTCAAAGTAACTAATTAATATCAAGTTGCTCCTACCAAATTGGACAAGTTGGTAGAGACTTCCACCATATCTGGGCGTTCATTTGGATGCTCATTCAAACATTTTACTGCTATGTCTGTGATGCCATTAGGAAGCTCATCATTATCTTGTAGAATTGATTCATTCACTATTGATTTTTTTTCTCCTTGGAGTTCCCTAAGAATCCAGTGGTGCATTGCCATCTTCTTCTCTATACCAATGTAGCTATTGCCAATCAACTCCACAAGTAGAATGCCAAATATGTAAACATCAGCTTTTAAATTCTGAATACCTACAATAACATGCAGGATCATGTAATGTTAGTTATTTATTACACGATAAAAAAGAACAATCTTACACATCCAAAGATTAGGATAGATCATTGCAATTCAAGATTTAGAAAATATCCAATGAAATCTTAAAGTACAATGATCATTGCAATTCAAGATTTAGAGAATATCCAACGAAATCTTAAAGTACAATGTGAATGAATAAAAGTCATTTGTCCATCCTCTATCACTAACAAAAGGTAATAGAATAGAGATAGATACTGATGATTGAGAACAAAAGAACAAAACCACAACAGGTCAAACGTTGTGTTGTTGAGGCTTATTTAAGGCGTGTATAAGCCGAGCTTAGGGAGGGTGCTTCAACTCACTTAAACTCTGGTTAAGTATATGCAGGGTGAGCTAAGGTGTGTGACCCATTGCCCATGAGTATTATCTTGAATAAAGTGGTGGCACCTATAAATAAATATAACCGGCAAAAGAAGTTACCTTTTTTTTCTTGCATTACATATATGTTTGTACTTGGTTTCTTAATAAAATCCACACCTCCATTTCACTTAAAGCCCTAATAGACCTGGAGTGTTTTATTAAAAGCTTTTCACCTTCAAATGAAAGAACAAAGGAAATGACAATAGAAACTGATTCCAGATATCCTTGAGTACCAACCTCTGCCTGCTATATTCCAGATATTCCGGGTGTCTCTAGGACCATGAATACAACCAAGAAACTCACACCAAATTAATACTACAGATACAACTAATGAAAGAAGCAATGAAGAAATGGTTGAACCTAGAACATTGACCAATAGAGCAAGAATATTTGCAAGGAAATCAATTTGTCCAGAGCGACAAGAGAATGAGGAAAGTACAATATAATTACACACAATATTGTATTTTATGACATTAATCTAAACAAAGTAGAAAGAAGAGTAAAGCATATATTAAAGAGAACGAGAGGCATCTCAAACTGCAAAAAATCTAGGTTGTATGAAAGGGGAAAAATCATGTATCTAAAATGCCGAAGAGATCCTTTCCTCTTCCATTCATTTAAGGCAGTACCTGCAATCCTTCTATCTAGATATAGCCATAGCCACATGCATTCTAGATTGGGTTGTTGCCCAATCTTTCCCTTTTCTCATGCATTTTTTTATGCGAGAGAAGGCGAATACAATAAATGAATTCACACCTTGAAACTTGTAACTAGCAAATTCAGAAGTCACTAACTTGGAATTTGGATTATGATTTATTTAATTTTTTGGAAACATTTGTGTCATCTTCATGAATTCTATACCTAAATGGTTAAGGTTAAAATCAAATGATTCTCCCGTCAATCTAGCACCTCCGGCAACGTTTACAACACCCTCTCCTCCTCCCTTCTAATCTGATCCATTTCTCTTTCGTTAACCCTCTCCTTTGTTCTTATTTTCTACATTCTTTTTCTTTAACCAAACTTTATCGAAACACATCCATCTCTCTCAGCAGCTACCTTTTCTAACTTTTGCTTTTGCAAGTTTATGAAGTACTAAAAGAAGCATTATCTTAGTGTTGTATAAATAAACGGAATCCATTTTTTGCTAATTAAAACAAACTGTCACTCATCTATGCATTGGTCAATAGCAAATACGGGGACAAAAGGTTCTCATCTTCGACAAGTTAGATTAGCTGGTTTTTTTTTTGAATTGCATAGATTACTTTTCTAATTGGCATAGATCCCAAAACAGATATTCGCGCTTTGAATCATGTGGAAAATAACTTTTCTCTCAGGCACTAATATCGAGATGATTGTCTAGATTGATATTTCCTTCTTTCTTCTCCGGTGATCCTTCTGATCACCGGAAGCTACCTTCTCCTTTCCTTCTCTTTTTCCCTCCTAAAACTTTTCTAGAACTAACCCTCGATGGACGACACTATATACTTCGCAGTCGAATTTAAATCCTACGATGTCACACGAACACCCGGAACAGCAGGTGATTGGTATGACTGGACAGAAAGAAGCAGGAACTTCGTCACAAGAACAACCTTCAACGCCAAAGCATTGGAATGGATCTGTCAGACTCTACGGGAGGCCTCAAAAACAAAGGGGAATACGGTGCGAAGATGGAAGAAAAAGGATGCTTTCTCAGAGATTTATTGTGCCAGAAATTACAACAAGTATGGAAGGTACATTAGCTTGATAAACATCAAAGGCAGAAGAAGGGCAGTTATTATCATCCCTGAAATGACTATCAACTCAGGATGGTCAGGAATTGCAGAAAAGATTGAGAGATTTATCAGCAGCCATAAACACGTGGGGAACCGAGGAGTACATAGGTTGGTGGATAAGAACATACCGTATGCAGAAATTCTAAAGAGCATTAAATGGGCAAACAAGGGGAATATTGGTTCTAGGGAAGAGGGGAGATAGAATCTGCATTAATGATAATGCAAACTCATACAGTGAAGTTTTAAAGAAGAGCTTAGTGGGAAAATTTGTATATAGTAAAGGCGAAGCCCCAACCCTTGCAGATATCAAAAGGTGGACAAATGAACTTTGGAAGCAGACTTATGGCTTGAATATCTACGAGATGGGAAACGACTACTTCTTATTTGAGTTCTCCTCCATGATCACAGCAGAACAAGTAGTTGAAGGTAATTGGAGTTGGAGGAACTCTCCAGTGCTTTTCCAATGGTGGAATCCGACGATATGTACATCATTGGAGACAGAGAGAGCTAGAACAACATGGATCAAAATCGTTGGTATGCCCCTTCAGTTTTGGTCCCACGGGGTGTTCAAAGCCATCAGTGATTTCTGCGGAGGATGGGTCGAAACAGAGGAGGAAACACAACTACGAAATCACCTAAAATGGGCGAGAATCAAGGTCGAAGGTGATGGCACCAAAGTACCTAAAGAGGTCACGATAGACGATGGAAACCTCCAATTCACGATGCAAATCTGGACTGAAAGTCCTGCAAGGGTGTTCGCCGGAGAAGAACAGAGCCAAAAAATCCCTTCGAAAGTGGATATTACCTAACGGTCCAAAATATTTGTACCAAAGGATCGTGAGTTACATCGTACTTTGGACAGTGATATGTCAGCCACAGCTGGACAACCACGTGCAAATACAGAGACACGTGAGGAGGGTTCCAAGTTTAAATTAATGGGCCAAGACCGACTTGTAGGTCATGACCCAACAATTAACTTGGGCCTCAATTGTAAAGGTGGGCCGTTCATAATCCCTCAGACAAAGGAGAAAGCATGTGAGGGTCACGTGACTTTTAATGAAAGGGCAGAGCAATTGCAAGAGGTCGGGGAAGGCTCAAAGCCGCCGGAAAATTTCAAAGCTGGACATAGTATGCAGATACAACAGATTCATGATGTCGAACCAGTGTCTACCAATATGCCCGAAATTCGGCAAGATCAAGAGGGTGAGGCATCACAATGGA
>NW_006239007.1:1559157-1580836 GCF_000226075.1 Solanum tuberosum | reverse complement strand
TTGATATGTTGAAAAGCTGGGAAGGAGTTGGAAGAAGAGGATCACAAGAAAATTGGTGGAGAAGTATCCCAGTATGTGTTTGGTGGACTTTATGGAAAGAGAGAAATGAAAAATGTTTTGAAGGAAAAGCAAGCTGTTTCCAGAAGATCAAGATGAAGAGTATAAGTCTTTTGTATTTTTGGTGTAAACATGATATAGTGGGGGAAATAGATAGTTTAGTTGATTTCAAAGGACAATTGCAAAGCCTCTCATCTAGTCTTTTAATCTTGATGAAGCCCTTTGGGGTTGTAAATCCCACCCCATCAGCTTTTGCTTGATGGGCTTTTTGGTGTGCATACACAGTTACTATTATCAAAAAAAAGTTAGATTAGCTATTTTTCTTGAAGGATTGGTAACATATAGCATTCAGAGCTTAGCTGGTTCAAACAAACAGTTTAAAAGATAGAAGTGCCCCTGACTATAAATTTCTTCACCACAAAGTTCACTAAAAGTATAGACATTGAAGTAAATAAGACAATAGACACACCGTATCTAGCCTCTGGAGGTTCTCGAATAGCATGATAAGGCAAGGGACCCCAATTATCTTCATTCGTGACCGGAGTAAGGAAACCAAAGTCGAATACTTTAATGTTGAAGTCCTGCGAGCCAAATTGAACAGTAACTTGTAAAAGACCAACACGTAAGGAGGTCGAAAAGGAATGAAGGAATTAATTAAGTTGTTACGTTGTCAATCATTATGTCTTTTGGTCTGACAGTACCAAATGCATATCGCCTCTCATGAAACCAGGCGAAGAGGCTTGCAAGTTGAGTGGCCACCTTCATTCTAGCATTCCATCCAAACTGATTGCTTGCACAAGGAACAGATGATACGTTAAAAGCTAGAAAATTTGGTCGCAGGTGAAAATTCCTTTACCAGAAGAATAAAGGTTGGTTGAAAAAACTTGTGTTGGCATTTCATCATACACTAGTGCAAGTATATATTGAAAACAGAACCCCTTTAAGTTCATCAAACATGGATCTCGGTCTTCACGCGTTAGTATTTCAAGCTCGTTCTGCAAATTAAATTTTCTAGGGAAAAAATAAAAAAATGAGATGGAACAAATTAAACATACACAAAATCTATCCGGATGGTCAGCATAAGAGGGGAACTGTGGAACAAAGAAATCCCATGCTTTGATAGCAACATTGCCTTGATGATCTGCAAACAATCTGTCGTACATAGTGTGGATTTGCAAAAATAAAAGATTGTATTGGAAAATTCTCTTTGAATTGATTGATTTTCTCTGTACAATTTACCTATATTTATACAAGTATCCTGCTAGCTAACTGTACAGGTGGCTATTTCTAATTGGTCTACCTCTAACAAACTAATGGATAAATACAGAAATTGTATAATAAAAGATGCCATAATTAAGTTCTAGAAGAGAGTGTATATGCTAAAGCCCAAACGTTCAAAACAGATTCAATCAAACATCTGAGGCCCACGTCTGAGGCCCAATGGTTGCATAACCTAAGTCCATAATATCATTTGTAGGGTCTTTCATTTGTAGCTACTTCCATTCTTAAACTAGTAGCCTGGAAGAGTGTAAAATCGTCTGAGAAGGAAGAAGAATTCCAACACCCCCCCTCAAGTTGGAGGGGATGAAACACCCAACTTGTGAAGAAGAGAGTGATGAGTAGGTCCGGTGAGAGATTTAGTAAACAGATCTGCAAGTTGAGAGGAAGATCGAACATGAGAGAGCGAAATAAGACCGGCGAGGTACTGCTGACGAACGAAATGACAGTCGATTTCGATGTGTTTCGTTCGTTCATGAAAAACCGGATTTTTAGCAATATGTATGGCAGCAGAACTATCCGAATGAAGAGGAACCGGTCAAACTGATCGGAACATTGAGATCTACGAACAATCGGACCAACCAAGTAAGTTCGGCAACGACTCGCCTCATCGACCTATATTCAGCTTCAGCCGAACTGAGTGATATTGATGCTTGCTTTTTTTATTTCCATGTAATAGGAGAAGAACCAAGAGAAATATAGAAACCACTGACGGACTTTCGTGAATCCGGGCAGGTTCCCCAATCGGAATCACAAAAGGCAAGGAGCTGGAAGGACGACGAACTGGACATAAAGATCCCAAGACCTGGATCATGGAGCAAATAGCGAAGTACTCGTAAAGCCGCAGTAAAATGAGGAAGACGAGGGTCCTGCATATACTGACTAAGGTGTTGTACAGTGAATGAGAGATCCGGCCTCGTGTGAGTCAGGTAATTCAGTTTTCCCAGCAAGTGTCGATATAGAGTAGGATTCGTCAAAGGAATACTCATTGGCCTTAATTTGACAGAAGAATCCAGAGGTGTAGAAACAGGATTAAGGTCCAAACAATCGAACTCTGTTAATAATTCAAAAATGAACTTCCTTTGAGAAAGAATTAAACCATGTGGTTCCCGAATGACTTCCAAACCGAGGAAGAAGTGTAAATTACCAAGATCTTTAATCTTAAATTCTGCATCCAAGAATAACTTGAGTTCCTGTAAGTCGGCTGGATTATCTCCTGTCAATAAAATGTCATCGACATAAATTGCAACTATAGAAATCGAATAAGTAGACTTCTTAAAAAACAAAGAATAGTCATTGAGAGAATGACTAAATCCTTTGAAATTGAGGGCAGCAGTGAGTTTTGAATACCATTGTCGAGAGGCCTGTTTTAGGCCATAAATAGACTTCTTTAATAAACAAACATGATTAGGGGGAGGAGGAGAAAGACCAGTAGGAAATCTCATGTAAACTTCCTCATTGAGGTCACCATGTAGAAATGCATTATTTACATCTAATTGAAAGAGACCCCAGCCTCTCTTTACTGCAATAGCCAAAATACATCGAACAGTGGTCATCTTCACCACTGGTGAAAAAGTCTCAGTGTAATCCACCCCTTCTTTTTGTATATCACCTCTAATGACCAATCTGGCCTTAAATCTCTCAATACTACCATCTGAATGTTGTTTGACTTTGTAAACCCACTTGCAAGGCAAAGCCTTTTTCCCATGAGGCAAAAGAACAACATCCCAAGTTCTGTTCAGTTCCAAAGCAGCCAGTTCTAGATTCATGGCTTCCTGCCAAGCAGGATCATGTATTGCCTGTTCATAGCTAGCAGGTTCATGGATATTAGAGACAGAGTTGAGCATAACCTGATTAGAAGAGGATAAAGAATTGAATGTAAGGGAAGTAGGAGTGACAGGACTAAGAAAACAGGAAGAACTTACATCTGTGAGTTGTAAAACATGACAAATATAATCTGTAAGATAAGAAGGAGTCCTAGTATTTCTAGAAGACTTTCGAACAAGAGTATCAATAAGAGGATTTGGATGGGGAGGATCAGGAGATGTACTGATAGGAGAAGGAATGGGATTACAGTCAGATGAGGGAGAAGAAGGAGGAATAGGCAAAGTATCAGGAACACTGGACAATGTAGAGTCAGGCGCAGGTGTAAATAAAGGAAAATCAGAAACATGTATATCTGAGGGAGGAATTGGAAATAATCTATGAGAAATGTGAGACATATCTGATGAAAAGGGAAAATATTCTTCATAAAAAATGATATCTCTAGAAACAAAAATTTTCTTTGTTTTAAGGTTCATGACTTTGTACCCCTTTTTCCCATAAGGATACCCCAAAAATACACAAGGCAAGGCTCTTGGATCAAACTTTGTTCTATGAGGAGAAGTAGTGGAAACAAAACATAAACAACCAAAACATCTTAGATGTGAATAAAGAGGTTTATCTTTAAAAAGGATTTCAAAAGGTGTTTTGTGATTCAAAATAGAAGAAGGAAACCTGTTAATCAGATAGGTGGCAGTTAATAAACATTCTCCCCAATAAATGATAGGTAAATGAGATTGATATAACAAGGCTCTTGAAGTTTCAAGCAAATGCTTGTGTTTCCTCTCCACTATTCCATTTTGTTGTGGAGTGTAAACACAAGTAGTTTGGTGAATTATCCCTTTGGAAAGAAAAAAATCAGAATGCAATTTTCCAGCCCCTAATTCAAAAGCATTGTCTGTTCTGATTATTTTGATTTGGGAGTTAAACTGTCTTTTAACCATGGAAATGAAAGATTTAAGAATAGAAAAAACATTGGATTTAGAACTAAGTAGATGAGTCCATGTTGCTCTACTAAAATCATCAACAATGGTTAAAAAATACTTAAAACCATTATATGTAGGAGTGTTGTAAGGACCCCAAGTATCCACATGTATTAGTTCAAACACTGATTTAGTAGAGAGACAACTTTTAGGAAAAGGCAATTTAGATTGTCTTGCCATAGGACAAATAATGCAAGGAGATGAAAATTTGGAACAAGGTAGAAAAGCTGGAACAACATTCTTCATATTACTCAAAGGCATATGGCCTAATCTATAGTGCCATAGCTTTTCTTTTACATTTGAATCAAAAAAACTAGAACATGAAGTAAAGACATTGGCAACAGAATTAGGAAAACAAGAACTATTAGATCTAGAACTAGATAGATGATTTGTGAGAAGATCATCTTGATCACCATGTCTGAGATCAGAAAGACTCTTAGTAACAGCTGGTTGAAGAGACTTGAAAATATATAGACCCCCTTGTTCCTTACCAACCTCCAGAGGGCTCTTCAGTGAAGGGCCCTGCAACATAAAACATTTGTTAGGGGTAAATAAAATATATTTTTGAAACTGTTTACACAGTTTATGAATAGACAAAAGATTGCACTTAAAGGACTGAATATAGAGGACATGGTGAAGAATTAATTTAGGTAAGAGTTCCACAGATCCTGAATGAGTTACAGTGACTCTATGTGAATTAGGAAGAGTAACCATAATAGGTTGAGGCAAAAGACTGAGATTAGAGAAAAGAGTTCTATTAGATGTTATATGCTCAGAAGCTCCACTGTCTAAAATCCATGAAACATTGCCAACTGTAAACAGAGAAACATTAGAATTGGGTATACCTGCACAAGTGATGTTAGCAGATCCTTCACTAGTATTGCTAGTTTGATGGTTCATCTTCTGTAATAGTTGCAAGAGTTGAGCAACATTCTCCTGACTGAGTGAAGTTTGATCTGTAGAACCTTCCATACCATGACTGTTAACCTCAGATGAACTAAAAACATTGTTAGCAATATGACCTTTTTGGTATTTTTTATTCTTGGTGAACTTAAAATCATCAGGGAATCCATGAAGCTTATAGCACTGTTCAATAGTGTGACCTGTCTTCTTGCAATAGTTACAAATCAAATTGTTTTTCTTAGAAAAGTTCCCTGGCTTAGGTTTATATTCATCAAACCTCCTAGTTCCTGAATTTCCAACAAGAAAGGAGGCAGACTCTGTTGGGTAATTAGGAACAGCATGTATTTCTCTCTGTTTTTCATCTTGAACTACTAGAGAGTAAGCTTGACCAATGGTAGGAAGAGGGGAAGACAATAGAATGTTACTTCTAACCCCAATGAAGGTGTCATTAAGACCCATGAGAAATTGAAGTAGCATTTCATCCTGATGAGCTTTGACAGTTTTTTCTTTAGCACCACATACACAATCACAAGAACAAGCTGAAAAAGTGTTAAGAGCATCAAGCTCATCCCATAAACTTTTCATCTTGGTGAAATAAGTAGAAATACTAGAATTTCCTTGTACAACAGCATTTAACTCTTTCTGTAATTGAAATAATTTTGCTCCACTAGCCTGACCAAATCTGTCTTCCAGGTCAGACCACAAGACTTTTGCACTTTTGGAGTACAAAACAGATTCAGCAATCTCTTTTGAAAGAGAATTCAGTAGCCAAGATAGCACCATATCATTGCATCTTGACCAAGCTTTCTGAAAGTTTATATCAGTGGGAACATCTAGGGATCCATCAATGAATCCTAGTTTGTTCTTGGCTGATAGAGCAATGATAACCCCTCTTCTCCAGCCACCATAGCTTCTACCATCAAAGATGGTGGAAACCAAGTTCATCCCAGGAGAGTCTGAGGGATGGATGTAGAAAGCATGTGAGGGATCTACTGCATTAGTTGCAGAAATCCCTTCACTCTTTTCAGTAACACTACCAGAAGATATTTGAGCATCCCCCATGAGGAAAAAGAAAAACAAGCAAGGAAGCAGAAGCTGTAACGAGAAGGGAAGAAGAAAGACTGAAGAGCTATTAACCTTGCTCTGATACCATGCAAAAATAAAAGATTTTATTGGAAAATTCTCTTTGAATTGATTGATTTTCTCTGTACAATTTACCTATATTTATACAAGTATCCTGCTAACTAATTGTACATGTGGCTATTTCTAATTGGTCTACCTCTAACAAACTAATGGATAAATACAGAAATTGTATAATAAAAGATGCCTTAATTAAGTTCTAGAAGAGAGTGTATATGCTAAAGCCCAAACGTTCAAAACAGATTCAATCAAACATCTGAGGCCCACGTCTGAGGCCCAATGGTTGCATAACCGAAGTCCATAATATCATTTGTAGGGACTTTCATTTGTAGCTACTTCCATTCTTAAACTAGTAGCCTGGAAGAGTGTAAAATCGTCTGAGAAGGAAGAAGAATTCCAACAGGATTAAACATTGGGATCGGGAAAATTTTAGGGTCATATTTTCCAAATCCTTAAAGCTGTAAGGCACCGCATCCCCCACGGGTGACAGTTTCATTATCCAAAGAGATCTGCAGACAGAAATAATCCTTGGGAATGAAATTACAATAGACGAAATCGAAGAACATATATATAAAAAGAATAAATATACGAATAACTGAGAGACTTGCTCAAGGCGTTCTCGAATGTGGAAGAGCTAAGCGTAAACGAATCAACCAACATACGATAACTGTCTTTCCATTCCGACTCATAATAGTTGTGCTTTTGATAGAAATACGGTGAATGTTTCCAATACTTGAATTCCTTCCTCAGCTTTTCCACGCTATCCATGGAAGAGAATGGTGTTTCTGATTATGTTTTTTTCTTTTTTCTTCTTCTACATTATTCTTTTATGTTTTATATTTGGCCAATTACATATCCGGCCGGCCCCTAAATATGTTTATTTTGACATCTTAGCTTAAATTTATGTTGAACTAGCTAAATTATTCGTGCGATTGAACTATTTTACTAAGCTTATATATATATATATATATATATATATATATGATCATTCTCTAATATCCGTATTTTCAATACATAAGCGTTCCACCGAAATCTTAAAGTGTTTTATTTTTTTAATCTTCATTTTTTTACACAAAAATTACGAATCATAAGAAAATCTACATGCAAATAGCTTGCCAGAAATATCAAAATTTTCTAAATTTCAGGAAGTTATAAATAACAAAATCAGTCGTTAGAGAAGAGACCAAAAAGTCTCGAACAACAACACTCTTATTTTTATTTTGATATCTAAACATAAATTTATGGTTATATATCAACACACATATTCAGCGTAATTTACTCAATTTCAAGCTATTTAAGTGGTCAAAATTGATACTATGAGATCATTAATGTGCTTATGATTTCATTCAAATTAATTCTCTTCTGTTTGAATTCAATTTGATTCATTAGTGAGGTAAAAAATTTGATTTCATTTTTGTTTTTGTTTTAAGATTGAATTTGAAAAGGATAAATTCATTATAATTACACTACTAGAATTTCGTTGTTTGCCGATTGCTAAATCGGTCGGAATGTAGTTGGAAAATGGAGTTTTTCGACGACTTTCCGACTACTTTTGAGTAGTCGGCAGACTGAGCGTCGGAAAATACTTGCCGACTATAGTTGTCACAATATGTAAATTAAAACCTGACCATTAAAGTACATGAACTGCCGACTACTGTAGTCGAAAAGCTAGTAAAATAATATTTTATTAATTTAAATACTACCGACTACTGTAGTCAGAATATTTGTTAAATACTAATTTAGTAACTTATTAATGTTGACTACGGTTATCGTAATAGTTAAATAATTAAATATATATTTTCCGATCATTGTGAATGATATTTATTAATCATTTAAGTACTCTTCCAACTACTATAGTCGGTATAAATAATTATTATATTAACTTTTTAGGTGATCTTCCGACCGGCATTTTTAATTTTCTAAACAAAATTCTATAAGAAAGCTATATTTTTAATATCCATCTGCTAAATTATACTACCATCCATAGAAATTTAACATAACAATAAAACCAAATATCTAACACATTCCTAAACATTCAAAGTCCACTTGATTCACAGATTCACAATGGAGTCTAAAAGTTCAAGCATCATCAAAATCAAGTCTAACAAGTATTCAATTGTTATTCAAAACGGAAGTAAATAGTTTAAAACAAGTCTTAATGTCATAGCAAATGTCTAAAGAACCAAAACATAATCTACTCTTCATCAGAGTCGGCATCAGATTCAGCCATATGTTTCTCCATGAACTTCTGCACTTTAGCATAGTTAGCTTCAGATGTTTGAAGTCGTTCTGTTAGTTTTGAAATCTCTCTTCACATTTGCTTCCATTTCTTTTGAAGTTTGAGAAGTAGAAGCACTAGACAACGGTGATGGATGACATGAAGAAGCTTGTGCTCCAAGCCCGTAAACTCTGCCTTTCTTCACACCTTGTGCCACATTTTTCCATATTGAAGTAATATCATCAGATGTAAGTTGGGTTGTGGAACCAGCCTCAGAAGTAGGTTGTGTTTGATGCCATCCGTTCAAGCCTCTTTGAAACCCAACCTGAAATAAACGTTAAATAACCAATAACTCCATTTCTTTAAGACATAATACATAGTTAAGTAAGACAAGACAACTGTTAGATGACAATGATTCCTTATTTGGTTGAATATAGGATTCCTCTATAGATATTAATAAGTCTCTTATGTAAACTCAAAGTCCTTTATTAATTAGGATAGCTCTTTCCTTTTTGTATTCAAACTCTATTATGTACATCATCAGCACACCTATATATATACATATATTATGGTAGCCTTGGTCACGACAGACAAGACCAAGAGAATTGACCTCTTCTTTGTACGTTTTAATTTGGTATCAAGAGCCAACTTTTTTTTTCTCTTTCCGCCACCATGGACAGCTCCAACCAGTCCACTGTCGCTGCTGTTCAGCCACATTCATCTTCTTCCACACATCTCTCCATAATTGACTCCAACTCCTAAACAATTGCCCTTCCCGGCCTTCCGATAAAACTTGATCGAGAAAATTATTACCTTTGGCAATCTACCGTATATTCTGCCTTTGAAGCCTTTGATTTGGAGGGTCATCTTGATGGAACTAATGCTCCATCTGCCACTATCTTAACCACTACTCAGGACACATCTGAATCCACACCAAATCCGGCCTTCACGGCTTGTAAGAAGCGGGACAAAATCCTTCTTCTTTGGCTCAAAACTACCATGAGCCATTCTATCATACCTTACATAATGCACATTCGTACCACTCGTGAAGCTTGGTCATATCTTTCCAACCTCTATCAATCTCAATCCCGAGCCCGAGTCATGCAACTTCGCCACCAACTCCAAACCACCACTAAGGGTTCTTCCACCATTATGGACTATGTTGACAAGAAACGAACTATATCCCATAGTCTAGCCCTTGCTGCCCATCCCATATCAGACGAAGAACTTATGAGTGCAATTTTGTTCGGGTTAGACTCTTCCTATGGCCCTTTTCGCTCTGCCATTAACCCTCAGCTTGAAAACCTCACCACTGACTCACTTCTTGGTTTACTTCTCCAAGAAGAGGAGAAACTGGCTGAGGAAACCAAATCCCTCCAACTTCAAGCCAATGCCATATCTCGTCAATACTCCAACCGCTCCCCAATCACTGGATCTCCTAATCAACAAAGTTGCACCACCTCTCAAAATCCCTCCAGTCGCCCGACCATTACCAACCCCCCTCGTTCCTCTAATCGATCATCACCTCGCATAATCTGTCAAATATGTGAGAAACCCAACCACCATGCTCGTAATTGCTACAACCGTAACAACATGGATACCTACCCACCTAATCGATCCTCTAACCGTCCACAAGCCAATTTGGTTACTCCCTCGACTAATTCTATGATGTCTCCTTCGGCTATTGTTGATAATTCATGGTTTGCAGACTCAGGTGCCACCAATCATGTTACGTCGGACTTGTCTCAACTATCCATTCACACGGACTATAATGGTGAGGACCAGCTTGCTGTAGGTAATGGCCAAAAACTCTCTATTAATCACATTGGCTCCTCTAAGCTTTTTTGTGCTACTCGACCTCTTCATCTTAATAAAATTCTTCATGTTCCTTCCATTACCAAGAGTTTACTGAGTGTTTCTCAATTTACTAAAGATAATAATGTCTTTATGGAATTTCACCCTTCTTGTTGTTTTGTGAAGGATCCTCAGGGAAAAATACTACTTCGAGGGTCAATTGATAATGGTTTATATCGTTTTGATGGTGGTGGGCTTCCTGTTATCTCATCCTCAACTCCTCGTGCTTTTGTCTTCTCTCGAGCATCACTCCAAGCGTGGCATGAACGCCTTGGTCATCCTCACGAGCAACTTTTACGTCGTCTAGTCTCTAGTTTTAATCTTCCAGTGTCGTCCACTAAAATGCCTACAGTTTGTGGATCTTGTCAATTAGGAAAAAGTCATAGGCTCCCTTTGGCTTCTTCCTCAAGTCATAGCTTATTCCCTTTCGATTTGGTGTATTCTGATGTTTGGGGGCCTTCTCCGCATCTTTCTATTAATGGAAATAAGTATTTTGTTCAGTTTCTTGATGATTTCACTAAATTTGTTTGGATATTTTTCTTGTCAACAAAATCTCAAGTTCTTGATGTTTTTAAATACTTTCATAAGATGGTTTACACACAATTTGGCAAAAAGATCAAAACTTTGCAAACTGATTGGGGTGGGGAGTATCGTAATGTATCTTCATACGCCCAATCCATTGGCATAACTCATCGTCTCTCTTGTCCTCACACTCACGAACAAAATGGGGCTCCAGAAAGACGTAACCGCACCATTGTGGAAAAAGGACTAACTTTACTTGCTCACGCATGTCTTCCATATCAATACTGGGAGCATGCATTTTCTACCGCCACATACCTACATAACCGCACCATCACTCCCATATTATCCTTTAAATCACCCTATCAAGCTCTATATCATCGTCCATCGGACTACCAACTTCTTCGAAAATTTGGGTGTCTATGCTACCCTTTTCTACATCCTTACAATAATCATAAAATTGATTTTCGCTCTCTTCCATGTGTCTTCTTGGGTTATAGTTCGAAGCATAAAGGATATCTATGTCATTATCCCCCCACCAATAGGATGTATATTGCTCGTCATGTGACATTCGACGAAGATAAATTTCCCTATCCTCATTACAAAACATTTTCTTCTTGCTCCAGTGACAACTCACCACCCTCCTCCTTAACTTCTCTACAATCAATTTCCAACTCTTTTCCCACAGTTGCTGCCTCACCTTTACTCCATTCACTGGCAGATTCACATTCCTCGTCCTCACCACCCACTCAAGCCCTACAAGTACCTCATTCCTCTAACACAACATCTCCACCACAAAATACATGTCCGCTCACCATCGCGTCCTCTACTTCAAGCTCATATCAGAATGCTCCAACATATTTCCGGCTTGCTACTTCTTCCAATCATCCTATGACCACGAGAGCTCAAACAAATTCCCTCAAGCCTAAAACACTCACTGTATCTCGCCATTTTATCCCAGTTTCATCCGCCATGGCAAGTGAACCAAAAACCTATAAGCAAGCTGCATCCTCTCCTGAGTGGTTGTGCGCCATGGAAGCTGAGTATCAAGCATTGCGCCGTAACTGCACTTGGACACTTGCTCCCTGCCCTCCCAATGCAACGTTTTAATTACAACCATCACAAAGTACTTCATTTGGAAATATTTTGCAGCAACTGGTGGTATTATCCACAATCAGTCCACTTTGAGAAACCTCTTGACAACCTGGTGGGGACTGAAACATAAGAATGAGGTGCAGAAACTTATTTTTCAATCCTTACCTATCATCATATGTTGTAATCATAAGAAACTGTTATTTCTCGCAGCACTTTTCCTCTCTCTCTCCTACATCTCCGGCGCGACGGGCAACGCCGCAGCCTCCACCAGTTTCATAAAAAGCTCTTGTAAATCCCCTACTTTTTCTGATGTATGCATCGTTTTCCTTTTCGGTTACACACAAGCCATTAAAAACAGCCAACTGCGGCTGGTTAAAACGGCTTTGTCCACTGCAAGCACACTTTGTGTATAGACACGTGCAACTTCAGTGATATGGTTGTTCAGTCACAATTGCAGTGCAGATGACTTGAAACCTTACCTGCACAAAATAGTGAGTAAATTAGTCGGGTTTCTACAAGTATTGTCACCTTTACCAATCTATAACATACTCATTCGTCCATGTGTATAAGAGTAAATGACATAAGCTTTTAACTTGCTGCATATTCTAGAGAGGAATGACAATGATGAAAGAAGCAGCTCTTGGAACTTTAGCCTCTTTAGCTATTTCATCGCAGGCACTTCACTTTCAGCGGTTCAAAAAGAACTTCTTTTGTTTAATTCTCTGGTGTTCTAAACTTCATTTTCCTGGGATACTGCAGGAAGACTCTGCTTACATATATGGTTCTGTAATGCCTTATCTTAAAGTTATCTTGGAAACTGCTACTAAAGATAGAAGTCGCATGCTACTTGACAAATCCATGGAATGTATGGCTTTTGGAAATCAAGCAATCCATGGTTATGTTGAAAAGTTGAATACAATTTATATCTTTCCATTAGCACTTAGCAGGCATTAAGTGGTCAAAATTGATATTATGAGATCATTAATGTGCTTATGATTTCATTCAAATAAATTATCTTCTGTTTGAATTCAATTTGATTCATTAGTGAGGTAAATTTTTTATTTCATTTTAGTTTTTGTTTTAAAATTGAATTTGAAAAGGATAAATTCATCATAAGTAACACTACTAAAATTTCGTTGTTTGCCGACTGTTAAATTGGTCGGAATGTAATCGGAAAATGGAGTTTTCCGATGACTTACCAGGGAGTCCAACAGGAATTAAGCAAATGGAGTTTTTCGATGACTTACCAGGGAGTCCAACAGGAATTAAGCACGAAGCTACTGCCAATAGGATTTTTTGTTGCCTAGTAGAATGTCCACAAATGTACATATATGTGAATGTTGTGGGCTTAAAGTAGGTTGTTTTTGTATAACAAATGCATGATTAAGTTCAACATTAGTGTTTTTGTAAGTAACCAACTCAGATGCTTTTCAGATTGCTCAAAACGCTGACCCAAACGGTAAGTTCATCATCTTCTCCAAGGTGTTTTTAATTCCTTCTTCTCCGAGACTTTATTGAACTTTTCTTTTCTCGCAGACTATTCAGCAGTTGGAGTAATCACAAAGATCCAGTTAGAAATACAAAGTCCTCAGATGCTATTATGTCAACTGATTATATGTTGTTGGGGCCGGTATTGAAATTTTGAAGCTTGGTGTTTGTCATGGAAGGATAATGTTACAAAAATAGGAGACTTCTTTTGAAAAAAATGTAATTGTATGTCTTCGTTGTATGTGCCAGCTTTTGTAATTGAACAATGAATTATGTAAGTTTCATTCAGTTTAAATGAAGATGTGTCTAATATTTTAACAATGAATTATGTGTGAGTGAATTATTTCTCATGAATGCTTTCTCCTTTAGCTTAATCTGTATAGTCACGTAGTTGAGGTGCTCTAAAATAAAGAATATCACATCATTAAGAAAGCACTACCAAGTTAGAAGTAGCATGCAAACTACAGTAATTATCATAAAAATTGGAATTTGGCTCCTTTGAATTGATAGTTGGTGAAAGTAGCAGATTAACATTTGAAAGAGAAACTAATGCACTGTCAAGTAAAGAATGGAAATAAAGTGATTCTGATAAAGGGTTACAACTATCTATCTGCCATACACCATTGAAATGGTCAGCATTGGAGGTAATAAATTCATTTGTCCTTTGGTTAGTAAAGGAAGATTAATGCAATTCTAAGGAGTGAATGACAATTGAATGGTAATCCTGATATGAATTTTGAAGTTAGAGTTTGAGAAACTAATGACACTAATAGGCTTGGCAGATTTGACAACAGTTGGAAAACCATTTGGCTAAAACATCATAGTTAAAACGCCAAATTGCACAAACTAAAAACAAAAGCCTCAAAACCCAAACCAGCCATCCCACTAGACCAAAAATAATCTTCCGAATCTAACCATGCTCACGGAATTCTCATCCGATCACGTTTTACCAAAAATATTGACTGAAGTTGAACTTTGACTAAATTTCCAAGTTAAAATGCCTAATTGCACAAACTCAAAACGAAAGCCTCGAAACCCCAACAAGCCATCCTACTAGACCAAAAATGACCTTCCAGATCTAACTGTGCTGATGGAATTCTCATCCGATCAATATTTATCAATAATATTGAGTTGAGTCGAACTTTGACTAAATTTCCAAGTTAAAACGCCTAATTGCACAAACTCAAAATAGAAGCCTCGAAACCCAAACTAACCAACCTACTAGACCAAAAATGACCTTCCGGATCTAACCACGATGACGGAATTTTCATTCGATCACGTTTTACCAAGAATATTGACTGAAGTCGAACTTTGACTAAATTTCCAAGTTAAAACGCCTAATTGCACAAACTCAAAATGGAAGCCTCAAAACCCAAACCAATCAGCCTACTAGAATAAAAATTACCTTCCGGAGCTAACCGAGCTGACGCAATTCTCATCTGGTCACATTTTACCAAGAAATTTGTAATTTAGTTAAAGTTCGACTTCTGTCAATATTCTTGGTATAACATGATCGGATGAGAATTCCATCAGTGCGGTTAGCTCCGGAAGGTAATTTTTATTCTAGTAGGCTGATTGGTTTGGGTTTTGAGGCTTCCATTTTGAGTTTGTGCAATTAGGCGTTTTAACGTGGAAATTTAGTCAAAGTTCTCGGTCAATATTTTTGGTAAAACGTGATCGGATGTGAATTCCATCAGCGCGGTTAGATACGAAAGGTCATTTTTTGTCTAGTAGGATGGTTGGTTTGGGTTTCGAGGCTTCCATTTTGAGTTTGTGCAATTAGGCGTTTTAACTTTGAAATTTAGTCAAAGTTTGACTCAACTCAATATTCTTGGTAAAACGTGATCGGATGAGAATTTTGTCATCTTCGTGGTTAGATCCATAAGGTCATTTTTGGTCTAGTAGGATGGTTGGTTTGGGTTTCGAGGCTTCCATTTTGAGTTTGTGCAATTAGGTGTTTTAACTTGGAAATTCAGTCAAAGTTCGACTTCAGTCAATATTCTTGGTAAAATGTGATCGGATGAGAATTCCGTTAAAGCGGTTAGATCCGGAAGGTTATTATTGGTCTAGTAGGATGGTTGGTTTGGGTTTCGAGGCTTCCATTTTTAGTTTGTGCAATTAGGTATTTTAACTTGGAAATTTAGTCATAGTTCGACTCAACTCAATATTCTTGATAAAACGTGATCGGATGAGAATTCTGTTAGCTTGGTTAGATCTGTAAGGTAATTTTTGGTCTAGTAGGATGGTTTGTTTGGGTTTCGAGTCTTCCATTTTGAGTTTGTGCAATTAGGCGTTTTAACTTGTAAATTTAGTCAAAGTTCGACTCAACTCAATATTCTTGGTAAAACGTGATTGGATGAGAATTCCGTCAGCGTGGTTAGATCCATAAGGTCATTTTTGGTCTAGTAGGATGGTTGGTTTGGGTTTCGAGGCTTCCATTTTGAGTTTGTGCAATTAGGCGTTTTAACTTGGAAATTTAGTCATAGTTCAACTCAACTCAATATTCTTGGTAAAACGTGATCGGATGGGAATTCCGTCAGAGCGGTTAGATCCGTGAGGTCATTTTTGTTCTAGTAGGATGGCTGGTTCGGTTTTCGAGGCTTTCGTTTTTAGTTTGTGCAATTAGGCATTTTAACTGTGATGTTTTGGCCAAATGGTTTTCCAACTGTTGTCAAATCTGCCAAGCCTATTAGTGTCATTAGTTGCTCAAACTCTAACTTCAAAATTCATATCAGGATTACCATTCAATTGTCATTCACTCCTTAGAATTGCATTAATCTTCCTTTACTAACCAAAGGACAGATGGATTTATTAGCTCCATTGTTGACCATTTCAATTGTGTATGGTAGATAGATAGCTGTAACTCTTCATCACTTCTAATTAAATACAATCTGATATATTATATGCCTTTTTATCGATCTAAAATTTCATTATCTTCTAAGATGCAGATCTTGAAGAACGCTCAATCTAAATTCTTTCTTTGAGGTTAGAATCTTTTGAAATCTTAACCTTTTCTTATGCTTTCTTGTTCTTCTTATCATATTGTTTTTTTTCTCTTGTAAATGTGGTGAGAGACAAATGCAGCATATGTGAAAATAAGTTGGCATTCCATCCAAAATAAGGGTACATATGTCCAGTGGTATAATGGTAAGGGCATATATGACCCAATAGTATAACGAATGGTATATTTAAACCATATTTGAAAGTACAGGGGTACATTTAACCCTTTTCCGTTTTTTTTTTTGGGTAGAAATCATGCTTTTTTATAACTTTTTTAAAAAAAATGATCTCATTTTATTTTGGTAAAATTCTACTGTGATGTCTCTATAATACTAGGTCTTATGTTGTACATTGATGTTTTTTCCCCTTAAATATAAACATACAAGTTCATTTTTCGAGTGTCTAAAAATAAAAATAAATTTCTCGCAATATCATTACTGAAAATTATAACAAAAGATTACATGTAAAGAAGGGTAAATCTAAATACTTATTACACATAATTAAACAAGTCAATGTAAGAACATTTTTGTCAATGTCATCGCTTATTTACGTAATATATTCTTTTTGTTTAGGAAATTTAATCTATTGACATTTGACACATGCACTCACATAAGTTAAAACTAGTTTAATTAAAAAAGAGTAAATCAAAATTGTAGCATAAATCGTGTTAAAAGTAAGAATTAGCCAAAATGAGGAAAAACTCGAATGAAGTTCAAGCATATCAAGTGGTTTTCAAGTTCTCTATAGTAAGCCCTAACAAGCAAAACAAGAACCACCACACACCTTAAATCCTTATTACATAAGCAACTAATGATTCATATTGAGTAATGTTTTGAGCATATAAAGTCTCACTAAGCTCAAAGTAACTAATTAATTTCAAGTTGCTCCTACCAAATTGGACAAGTTGGTAGAGACTTCCATCATATCTGGGCGTTCATTTGGATCCTCATTCAAACATTTTACTGCTAAGTCTGTGATGCCATTAGAGAGCTCATCATTATCTTGCAGAATTGATTCATTCACTATTGATCTTTTTTCTCCTTGGAGTTCCTTAAGAATCCAGTGGTGGTGGAGTTCCCTAAGAATCCAGTGGTGCATTGCCATCTTCTTCTCTATACCAATGTAGCTATTGCCAATCAACTCCACAAGTAGAATACCAAATATGTAAACATCAGCTTTTAAATTCTGAATACCTACAATAACATGCAGGATCATGTAATGTTAGTTATTTATTACACGATAAAAAAGAACAATCTTACACATCCAAAGATTAGGATAGATCATTGCAATTCGAGATTTAGAAAATATCCAACAAAATCTTAAAGTACAATGTGAATGAATAAAAGTCATTTGTCCATCCTCTATCACTAACAAAAGGTAATAGAATAGAGATAGATACTGATGATTGAGAACAAAAGAACAAAACCACAACAGGTCAAACGTTGTGTTGTTGAGGCTTATTTAAGGCGTGTATAAGCCGAGCTTAGGGAGGGTGCTTCAACTCACTTAAACTCTGGTTAAGTATATGCAGGGTGAGCTAAGGTGTGTGACCCATTGCCCATGAGTATTATCTTGAATAAAGTGGTGGCACCTATAAATAAATATAACCGGCAAAAGAAGTTACCTTTTTTTTCTTGCATTACATATATGTTTGTACTTGGTTTCTTAATAAAATCCACACCTCAATTTCACTTAAAGTCCTAATAGACCTGGAGTGTTTTGTTAAAAGCTTTTCACCTTCAAATGAAAGAACAAAGGAAATGACAATAGAAAACTGATTCCAGATATCCTTGAGTACCAACCTCTGCCTGCTATATTCCAGATGTTCCGGGTGTCTCTAGGAACATGAATACAACCAAGAAACTCACACCAAATTAATACTACAGATACAACTAATGAAAGAAGCAATGAAGAAATGGTTGAACCTAGAACATTGACCAATAGAGAAAGAATATTTGCAAGGAAATCAATTTGTCCAGAGCGACAAGAGAATAAGGAAAGTACAATATAATTACACACAATATTGTATTTTATGACATTAAGCTAAACAAAGCAGAAAGAAGAGTAAAGCATATATTAAAGAGAACGAGAGGCATCTCAAACTGCAAAAACTCTAGGTTGTATAAAAGGGGGAAAATCATGTATCTAAAATGCCGAAGAGATCCTTTCCTCTTCCATTCATTTAAGGCAGTACCTGCAATCCTTCTATCTAGATATAGCCATAGCCACATGCATTCTAGATTGGGTTGTTGCCCAATCTTTCCCTTTTCTCATGCATTTTTTTATGCGAGAGAAGGCGAATACAATAAATGAATTCACACCTTGAAACTTGTAACTAGCAAATTCAGAAGTCACTAACTTGGAATTTGGATTATGATTTATTTAATTTTTTGGAAACATTTGTGTCATCTTCATGAATTCTATACCTAAATGGTTAAGGTTAAAATCAAATGATTCTCCCGTCAATCTAGCACCTCCGGCAACGTTTACAACACCCTCTCCTCCTCCCTTCTAATCTGATCCATTTCTCTTTCGTTAACCCTCTCCTCTGTTCTTATTTTCTGCATTCTCTTTCTTTAACCAAACTTTATCGAAACACATCCATCTCTCTCAGCAGCTACCTTTTCTAACTTTTGCTTTTGCAAGTTTATGAAGTACTAAAAGAAGCATTATCTTAGTGTTGTATAAATAAACGGAATCCATTTTTTGCTAATTAAAACAAATTGTCACTCATCTATGCATTAGTCAATAGCAAATACGGGGACAAAAGGTTCCCATCTTCTACAAGTCCGATTAGCTGTTTTTCTTGAAGGATTGGTAACATATAACATTCAGAGCTTAGCTGGTTCAAACAAACAGTTTAAAAGATAGAAGTTCCCCTGACTATAAATTTCTTCACCACAAAGTTCACTAAAAGTATAGACATTTAAGTAAATAAGACAATAGACACAGCGTATCTAGCCTCTGGAGGTTCTCGAATAGCATGATAAGGCAAGGGACCCCAATTATCTTCATTCGTGACCGGAGTAAGGAAACCAAAGTCGAATACTTTAATGTTGAAGTCCTGCGAGCCAAATTGAACAGTAACTTGTAAAAGACCAACACGTAAGGAGGTCGAAAAGGAATGAAGGTATTAATTAAGTTGTTACGTTGTCAATCATTATGTCTTTTGGTCTGACAGTACCAAATGTATATCCCTCTCATGAAACCAGGCGAAGAGGCTTGCAAGTTGAGTGGCCACCTTCATTCTAGCATTCCATCCAAACTGATTGCCTGCCCAAGGAACAGATGATACGTTAAAAGCTAGAAAATTTGGTCACAGGTGAAAATTCCTTTACCAGAAGAATAAAGGTTGGTTGACAAAACTTGTGTTGGCATTTCATCATACACTAGTGCAAGTATATGTTGAAAACAGAAGCCCTTTAACTTCATCAAACATGGATCTCGGTCTTCACACGTTAGTATTTCAAGCTCGTTCTGCAAATTAAATTTTTCAGATAGGTTAGGGAAAAAATAAAAAAAATGAGATGGAACAAATTAAACATACACAAAATCTATCCGGATGGTCAGCATAAAAGGGGAACTGTGGAACAAAGAAATCCCATGTTTTGATAGCAGCATTGCCTTGATGATCTGCAAACAATCTGCCATACATAGTGTGGATTAAACATTGGGATCGGGAAAATTTTAGGGTCATATTTTCCAAATCCTTAAAGCTGTAAGGCACCACACCCCCCACGGGTGACAGTTTCATTATCCAAAGAGATCTGCAAACAGAAATAATCCTTTGGAATGAAATTACAATAGACGAAATCGAAGAACATATATATAAAAAGAATAAATATACGAATAACTGAGAGACTTGCTCAAGGCGTTCTCGAATGTGGAAGAGCTAAGCATAAACGAATCAACCAACATACGATAACTGTCTTTCCATTCCGACTCATAATAGTTGTGCTTTTGATAGAAATACGGTGAATATTTCCAATACTTTAATTCCTTCCTCAGCTTTTCCACGCTATCCATTGATTCCATGCATGGAAGAGAATGGTTCTTCCGATTTGCCCTACGCCCCTAAAGCTGATTATGTTTCCTTCTTTTTCCTTTTTTTTTTCCTTCTTCTACATTATTAGTATACGTACCCGTGCATTGAGCGGATATTTTAAAATATAATAATTTTTAAATTTATGAATAACTAAATACGAATTATTATTGAGTAACAAAAGTGCAAGTATAATCATATATAATGTTTTAATTTTACATATACAAATAATGCTAACAAAATTTTACCCTAATTTATGTGTAATAAGGGTATGTTCATCAAAGACTCAAAACATTATTCTAATAACTTCTCCTTCTTCTAGTACGATAAAGATTAATAGCATATGTAGCGTGTGTTGAATTGCTATATTTGTGCTATTTAATTAAATTTTTAAGTTCATATATAAATCTAAAACCTAGTATTAAAAATATTAACTCTATTTTTAGCTAAAATCTAAATATAATGTACAAAGCATGTTGCAACCTCTTTAGCACACTATTCTCTCGTTTTATCCTGCAAATTAAATTAAGACGTTTTTCATTTTTTCAAATATAATTTCATAAAATTAGGATGTACAAAATAATGAATTTCAATGATCAATTAAAAAAAGATATTATAATCAAATTAATATATACCACATAAAAATAAATTATCAAATTATATACCACATAAAAATAAATTGTTTGCAGAGCAAAACAAAAATTGAAAGATGAAAAAAACGAATCATCTTCTATTCCTTTGATTTACTATCAGTCTCTTCTTTTATATGATAATGCAATAATATCAATGATAAAAATAAAAAATTTGAAAATGAAAATATGAAATAGCACTTTGCAAGTCAGTATTATTTTATGAAAATTTTCTCAATATGTTAGGTTGCTAAAGAAATAAAAATTACACCACAAAATTAAATTTTATTGTTTAACTATTCCTTTATTAATGTTTTATTTTTCTTCTTTTTTCGTTAATTGTTTTATTTTTATTTATTTTGTATCATGACATTCTTTAATTTATTTTGTAATCAAATAGTGACGCGATAAGAATTTACCGTTTTTATTTTCTATAATATTTCTCTTTAAATTTTAAAAAAAATTCTTCATCCAAAAGAAAAGTAGATTTAATAGTTTAAACTTTGAAATGCTTTATTATGAAATGTTCAAATGTATGTGTACGACTATCCAATATTAAAACAAATATAGATAATTATTAACATTTTCTCGTCTATTAAGTTTTAAAATAATAAAAGTAAACTTTTATATATATATATATATATATATATAT
>NW_006239007.1:1557144-1557366 GCF_000226075.1 Solanum tuberosum | reverse complement strand
TTTTTTTTTTGAACTCTTGAATGTATCATTTGAAGTGATTCTCGGTATGTGCAAGATGTCTTTACTTTGGGCATTATAATCTATTCCTCAAAAGGTCTTCGGTTAAAAGAGCACAAAACTATGATAAAAGACTATAAATCTTAAGCCACAATTGAAGTCACAAAACTAGACTATTCCATTATAGTACAAAAAATCTTCCATTTTATAGATTTTGCTGGGACC
>NW_006239007.1:1548541-1557067 GCF_000226075.1 Solanum tuberosum | reverse complement strand
TATATATATATCTTGGCCTTTGTGTAGTTGTGGTTGATAGCTTATATTACTAGCAGTGAAAGTAGTTTGATTATTGTGATCAATATACTGCCTTAGAGCTCATATAGTTTTTCAGAGTATTATGATATATGAGCTACTTGAATTGTGTAAAACAACTACGTTTGTCCTTTTCATTTATTAATCGATGCATTGGAGGTAGTTTGGAGATAGTTCTCTGTACAGTCAATCACTTCTTAGTTTACCAATAAAGAGTTGAATGATGAAGGAACTTCAAGTCAAAGTAGTGCCAGTTTGCGGTCATTTTTCTAGATGAACCACAAGAAGATTTGTGCTTGTGTTTTCTTTGTGAACTTAAAGAATAAACTCCACAACTTTACTTGTATTTGTGTTTATGAATTTGTCTCTGCTTTGGCCGACCTCAGAAACAATTGCTATCTACCTAGCCTTATCAGCCTTGCATTTGGTTCTTAAGTCATTATATTGAAGTAATTGTACACTTGCTTTCCTGTATGTACATACCTCCTATTTCAAACAACTGTGATTTGATTCTTTTTCCAATCTTGTAATTTATGAATAATATTTTTTCTTCTTCTCTCATATGTATCAGGTCTTAATCTTTTGATCAAAGATCAAAACAACTCAATCTGCATCTCAACTAACTTTCTATACAATGTATCACATTTTGTTATTATGTAAAATAAGTGTACATAACTATCTTGTAAAACTTAATTCCTTAAAATATCAACAAACAATTAATATGCAAGGTTATCTTACGCTACATACTTGTAATCCAAATTTTAATTGATATCAAGTTATGATATTTATTATAGAAATCATTTTCTCATTTCAAAGAAAAAAAACTTATTTTCTAGAGGAAATATGTTGCAAAAATTTTTAGCTCCTCAAATATAGAAAATTAACATTTTACAGAACACACCGATAGATTCATCAAATTTTTTTCTTCAATTTCACGTAAAAACAAATTTAACAAAAAAAAAGGAATATTACATAATAATATTGGACCCGTGCTGGCACGGGCCATTACTTTCTAGTATATATATATAAAGGAGGAACATAGAGAAGGTGGTGTGGCACCTCTCTATGGCCTCCATTCATATTTATAATTTTTCTTCTTTTTGGAATTTTTAATGTCTAAATATTTTAATTAATCTTTTATTCTTTATCCATAATCACTTGCAATTAATTTATTAAATTTATTGGTAAAAACAATCAACCCTCCCTCTCCCCCATGTCTAAGATCATGACCAATTCTTCAACCTTTGATCTTCTCTTTTAATTATTATTTATACTCTTTTATGACATTAAATGTCTTTTTTTGTCTCAAAATCAATTGTGGAGTTGAAGCATTATCTTCTTTCATAGTTACTATAAATTTCCAACTATTTATGTCATGGAGAAATATTTTGGGATAAGGGTCTGAAAAATACCTCAATTTTGGTCGAATTTGCTGTTGCGATACTAAACTTTCATAAGGACCTATTACCTCCCTAGATTAATTAATACCGTATTTTTTACCCTCTGAACTATTTAATAGTGTATTTTAAAGGTATATATGTGCCCACGTGGACACATTACTATTTATAATTTTGCATTATTTTTTATGTCCACGTGGGCAAATATATATATTTAAAAATAGGGGTATTAAATAGTCTAAGGAGGTAATAGGTCCTCATGAAAGTTTAGTATCACAACAGCAAATTCGACCAAAGTTGGAATATTTTTCAAACCCTTATCCCAAATATTATTTTTTTTCACCAATTGCTTCCCTTATGATGGGACTGCTTAGGCAATTTTTAGGTACCTATTTTTTTTGTTTACAAATATTAATATTATATAATATTTTAATAATGATATTTTGTATCATACTTTCATCATTATCATTTTAGATGACTGTTCTTTTCAATTATTTTCCTTTTTTGTATCACAATTTCATCATTATCATTTAGATGACTATTTTTCAATTGGTTTGCTATTTTATAGATTCTTGAATTTATTTGGAACAAAATATTATGTTTGTATAATTGTGTTTTGTCATTTTATCATGTTATCTTATTTTATTGCTTCATTCTTGTATTTATTTCTATTCTAATGTTGTTTTTTTATTTAAATTTTGATTTCTCAATTGATGAATTAAATTTCATCTCAGGCTATTTTCACATTAATGTGTAAAATATCATCTTTTCTAATTTATATTATATTATGTTGTGGATTATCACAATATGCATTATTTTACTTCTTATATTAATATGAATTTTATGGGCAAGTACAAAAAATTGATGATTATTGATAGAGTAATAACCCATTTTTCCTATTGACATTTTAGTTGCTTCAGTTAATGATAATGGTCATGCACAATTTTTCTTGATATTTTGTTTGTTTACAACTAATGCTTACTTCTCTTTTAATATCATTCTTTATTTAGACTTCAATTTCTCAATTGATAGGCTAATTGAAATTATTCTTGATTTTTTTAAAAGTTAACCTACATTCAAATATTTTACCTTATCTAATTTAGATCATATTGTGGGATTTGTCAAAATATGTGCTATTGAACTTCCCTAATAATGTGAAATGATAAGGCATAAGTTATAAGATTCATAGTCTAATATCTCATTTTTATTATTGATAATAATTTAGTAGCTTCTTTGTATCCATAAAAATCTTTACATATATACGGTAAAATTAGATAAAGTGAGACATCACTTGGATCATAATTCATAATTTCATATTCATCTATTTTATCAATTCTTTCTCTTTTCTTATTTATATCGCTAGAATTTTTTTAATCTTTAACATAAAAAGTTTAAAATTTTATGTTACAAATTATTCCTTACAAGTTTCAAATAAAACTAAACTTTATACCCATAATGACTTGTGCTTTTTTCAGTTTAGTTTTTTTATTTATCTTTTATCTTATTTATTTATTTTATCCTATTTTAGGTGCTTACGACCTTACAAATTAACCATATAACAAGAAAAACTCAAGAGACATATTTTCAAAAAAATTGAAGAAGTCTTAACGGTTTCTTCTACAACTAGCTGTTATTAAATTAAAAGTTATCCTTTCTTAATTCTGAATTAATATTATATCATTATGATTCTTGAATATGCTTTATTTTTACTACTTTCATTCTTTTACAAAAATATTTAAATATTATAATGATTCATAATATGATAAATTACGCATGCAAAAGTAACTAAATTAATTAATCAAATATTGTCATTTGATTTGCAAATTGGAAAGAGTAGTTCACGCTACTATACATTTATAGGCGATGGAATTAGGAGGAAGGTAATACATATACGTATATATAGTATTTTTCTTCTTTATATTAATATTTTTCTTTTGTTCAATGGTGTGGTTTCTTAAAATGTGTCAATATGGTGATAAAACTTAAAATCATTTGAAATTTAATAATGTTTCTGAGAGTCATTTAGAAGAAATTTGGAAAGAGGAGAATTACTATGTAGTTTTCCACATTTATAATTGTTTATCACTAATATTGACTTTGTTTCTATACACATGCTTATGTTGTTGATTAATTGCAGTTATATGATAGAAAAAACATTGTATAAAATTTCTTATATATAGGATCTTAATATTTTTCTTTTATTTAAGACAGTTTCTCTAAGGCAGAGGTTCTGAGGCTATTAATCATGTATTTTTTATTTAATTTTTAGTATTTTTTTTCTTCAACAAGATCATTAACAATTGCATTTACATTAGGAAATGACATATTATAAGCATTTATTTTATTTATCACTTAAAGTGTATATGACCTGATAATTAAGTGATTTTTATACTTATTACTATATCATAACTCTAGAAAAGAACGCATTTAAATGGATAAAAGCATATTAACGTTCAATTATTACTACTTCAATATAAAAGAATAGGAATGGGACATTTAAATTGTGCTAATTCAAGGAATTGTTTTCTTTTTCGATGAAGCTAATATGTCAGGAAGAAATTTAAAATATAGTTAAAGTGAGTAAGAATTTAGTATTTAGTTTATTTGAATTTGAATATCGAAATTAAAATACTATTTTAAAAAAATCATGAATCTAATATTTTTTAGCACTGCGCGAAGAGCGGCCATGTTTACTAGTTTAATTTAAACAATGAAGTAGTAAGGACAACAGATATAAATAACTACGAAGAAATCACCTTAAGTAAGCAAACCATCAATATAATTAGAGAATAATTGAAAGTACATTAAATAAATCAAAAAAATCATAACAGTTTGAGCATTATTTTAAATATAATAATTTAAATAGTAATAGAAATTAGCACTTGAAAGCATCAACTCAACTAATTAGAAAGTATCAAAGAAACAAAATCAACATACTAATTACTTGACTAATTAAAAATTAAGCATCAAACCAACAAAATCAAAAAAAATAAAATTACTTGTTCACTCCTTGTTCGAGTTCACATAGTCATAGTAACGAAAGAAAACAAAATTGTGACATAATTGGTTATACTACGATCATCACAATCTGCATATAAAAAGAAAAAAAAAATTAATCAAAGTTTCTAAAAAAATGAAGAATTTGAAGAATCATATAAACATAAACTAATGAATAAAGAGAGAAGAATAGTTTAAATATGGTAATAGTTAATAAATGACAACAAAAAATAGCAATTTGAAAACATCAACTTGATTATTACAAAATATTTTTTTATTTACATAGGCGAATGTATTCATTTTCTATCAAAAATCAAAACGAGCAAATGAAAAACTCAAAGTAAAAACACTACAGAATACTATATATTAGATGTAATGCAAAATCACTAAATCGATGAAAGAATTATTATAGTATTAATTTATGAACTAAAAATATTGAAAGATGATATACATGGTTCATTGCCATGTAGTTTTTGAGAATTCCTCCATTTCTTCTTCTTCTTCTTATGTTCCCTCAATTTTCTTATGAGTAATCAAATCTAGATTTTTACTTGAATTTAATTTTTCTTTTACAAATATTTGAATTCGTATTTTGAAGAGTTGGCTTAAGAAGGTGTGGATAATGTTGTTAAGAATAATATTTTTTTCAAACATGTGGGTTATGAAGTTTATATTTATTTTTAGAGATAAAGTTAGTTATTATTTGAAATTTAAATTTTAAATTAATTATTTAGGTATTTTGTGGTGGCCAATTTTGAGATTTATTTTTTAAAGGACGTGGTTTACTTTTTTTTTAAACTGAAAATTGTTTATTTCTTTTACTAAAAATAAGGCATGTTGTACGGATATAATTTAATAAATTAAAAAAAAAAGGAAAAAAAGACTATCCCATTTTCCTACGAAAGTCCACAATTTTCAACCTCTTCTTTTTTTAAAATCATATTTTAAATTTCTTTATTTATTATCAGATTATTTTATTTTAATTGATTTTTTTCCTTTCTTTTATTAAATATATATATATAAGGCATGTTGTATGGATAGAACTTAATAAATTAAAAAGAAAAAAAAAAGGAAAAAGTAACTACCCCATTTCCCTACAAACAATTTTTAACTTCTGTTTTTTAAATCAATTAGTAAATTTACTTATAATATCTAGTATTTTTTTAGTTCTTTATTTTCATTTTTATTTTTAGATTTTAAATTAATTTTACTAATTAATAAATTCTGTTTTCCTACTAAAATCCACAGTTATTAACTTCTTCTTTTAAATCATTTTTTTAACTTTATTTATTATTAGATTATTTTATTTTAATTGAATTTTTTTCTTTCTTTTATTAAATAGGGCATGTTGTATGGATAAAATTTAATAAATAAAGAGAAAGGAAAAAGTAACTACCCATTTCCCTACGAACAATTTTTAACTTCTATTTTTTAATCAATTTTTAAATTTACTTATTATATTTAGTATTTTTTTAGTTCTTTATTTTATTTTTATTTTTAGATTTTAGATTTTAGATTAATTTTACTAATCAATAAATTCTGTTTTCTTAGGAAAATCCACTGTTTTTAACTTCTTCTTTTAAAAAAAAAATCATTTTTAAAATTATCTATTTATTTATTTATTATTAGATTATTATTTTATTCTAAATAGGGCATGTTGTATGGATAGAATTTAATAAATTAAAAAAAAGGAAAAAGTAACTACCCATTCCCTACGAACAATTTTAACTTCTGTTTTTTAAAATCAGTTTTTAAATTTACTTATTATATTTAGTATTTTTTCAGTTCTTTTAATTTTTTTTAATTTTTAGATTTTAGATTAATTTTACTAATCAATAAATTCTGTTTTCTAACGAAAATCCACTGTTTTTAACTTCTTTTTATTTTAAAATCATTTTTAAATTTCTTTATTATTAGATTATTTTTTATTCTTTCTTTTATTAAATAGGGTATGTTGTATGGATAGAATTTAATAAATTAAAAAAAAGGAAAAAGTAACTACCCATTCCCTACGAACAATTTTAACTTCTGTTTTTTAAAATCAGTTTTTAAATTTACTTATTATATTTAGTATTTTTTCAGTTCTTTATTTTATTTTTATTTTTAGATTTTAGATTAATTTTACTAATCAATAAATTCCGTTTTCTTACGAAAATCCACTGTTTTTAACTTCTTCTTTTTAAAATCATTTTAAATTTATTTATTTATTTATTTATTATTATATTTTTTTTATTCTTTCTTTTATTAAATAGGGCATGTTGTATGGATATGATCTTCTATCTATATATGATAGGAGAAGAAAAAATGACACGTGTCAGCACAACAATTTTTCTTGAAGTTTATTATCTTTAATTAGTTTAAATAATAAATTCAATTTAAATAACTTAATTATCTTTAGTCAATTTAAATAATAAATTCAATTTTTAAAAAGAAATAACAATATAAAACAGTTTTTTTAAAAGATAAAAAAACAGTTATATAAAATAGTTTTAAAGTTACCGTTTATTAACTTTAAAAGCAATATTTATGCAATGTACAAAATTGTAAAGAAAATATTATTATAAAAATTATAAGAATTTTTCTGTTTCCATTTCATTCCTTGAATATTTTAAAACTTTAAGTAAGTTTTATTATATAAACATCTGCTCTTTAGATTATTATTTTTCAATATATAAAAAAAGTAAGTAATCAATTAGAAATTTTGATGTATTTTCTTATAAAATTATTTTTACTAATTAATATTTAAATTTAAATTTGCGGTTTAAAAACAGTTTAATACACATCCACTTCTACACAATCTCTAAATCTATCTAATTATCTATTCATTTTAAAAATATATATATTTTAAAAAATAAATAAAAAGAAATTTCAACTACAAATAAGTAATAACTGTCCCTAAAATTCCTCACCCACTTGCTTAGCATATATATAATAGAAAAAAGTGTCCACAAAATTTCTCCATATTTTCTGTTTTAAAAATTAGTTAGTAATTTTCAATATAAATTTTAAAAAAAATCAATATATATTTTAAGCGAATTCTTTTTATAATTAGAAAGTTACCACTATTAATATAACTCTTCTCTATTAATAATTGATTCTTCGGGCGATTAATGTTTAAATTTACTCGTGTATTTGTTAGTAAGTGGGGTGGTAATATTGGGGTAAGTTTATAGGTTAGTTTTTCTTAACTTAATTTTTGTCTTTTTTATTTTTAAATATAAAAAAGATTGAAGATATGAAACTTTTTAGGCTATAAGTTGTTTTTAAATTTATAATATAGTAGTTTGGTATTACTAAATATTTTGTATTTATTTTATTTTATTTTTTGAAAAAGAAAATCAAATAAAAAAGATTAACATAAATTAAAACATGAGGAATATATGTTTTTTTTAAACTGAGGCTATGAATTATAAAAAATATTCATTATTAATTTTTTCTAAAAAACTTCTTATAAACAATATTCATTATTAAAATTAAAAGAAAAACTCCCTGTTTAAAATTTGTAAAGTTCAAAATATTCAGTTTATGTCTAAACTAACTATCCCAAATCCTCAACCACATTCCCCTTTCCCGTGGGATAAAGATAAAGCAACACAAAAAAGAATTTTATAAAATTATTTTACATAAATCCAAATAATTAGGGAACGATTATTTTGAAAACTGTAAAATAGTTTTTTTATTCTATATATATTCATAAAAATTTTTTTGTCTTTGTTTACTCTTTATCTTTTTTCCTCTTTTGAATGTGGCTTTGAAACATTTGAGACAAGCCATCACATCATCTTTATTTATTTATTTTTATTTGTCTTGTGTTTGATTTTGACTTTTACTTTTTAATTATACTAGTATTCATGCTCGTGCGTTGCGCGGATTAAATATCATAATTTTTAAATTAAATGTGATATTAACTTATGCACGATTTAAAATATATTCCTGTTTTATTTAAATAAAGAATTTTAATTATTGATCTTTATCTTTATAAAAACTTTAAATTTAAAAAATGTTTATATCATGTTAATTTTAAGTAATTCTTTAACAAAAAAGTCACTTTTAAATTTTTAGTTTTGAATTTAATATACTACCTATTCATATATAT
>NW_006239007.1:1546501-1547995 GCF_000226075.1 Solanum tuberosum | reverse complement strand
GATTTAAGGGTTATCAAAAAGTAATTTAGTGTTTGTATATTTTTGTTTTTATAGACATACTTTATGAAATTACACGATATGTTATGTTATTTATATTATTACTTAATATAGAATTCAAGCATGCCTCTTTCTATGATTATTGCTAGTACAATGAGAGTAATAATTAATTAAACTCTAGCAAACATATCATTATCACAATATAAGTAAATCTCACTAAAAAAATCAAGAAACACTATTAGTTTGATTACAAAAAGAAAAAATAACGACCAAAATAAAAATTATACTATTTAACATTATTTTTAAGATATCTTTTCTTGACAAAATTCTTGCTTTGATAAAATATAACAAAATATATTTCAACTCTTACTCTTCATAAACACAACAAAATACCACTTTTTAAAAAATTGAAAATTATTTATTTGGTTTAAGATGACTATGGATAAAATAAAATGTTATTAACATAGTTTTTCATTGTTTATAGGATTGTGCAACAATGGATGGGTAATGGAAAGTTATGTAAACTTTTTTTCATTAACATATTCATTATAGTAAAAATTTAAAGAGACTTGTAAAATTCATAATAATAATAATTAAAATTAATAATTATGCATAAACAAATCTCTTTGAAACTAAATTTTATTTTTACGTAAATTTCAAAATAAATTAGATTATTGTAATTTCGAATTGGTAAAATATCTATACACAAATAAAAAGTAATGTACACAATTTTTTTATCTCCAATTTCATAATAATTAAAATTAATAATTATGCATAAACAAATCTCTTTGAAACAAATTTTATTTTTACGTAAATTTCAAAATAAATTAGATTATTGTAATTTCGAAGTGGTAAAATATCTATACACAAATAAATAGTAATGTACACAATTTTTTTTATCTCCTAATTGTGGAATAAAACTACACCTCCATTCATGTAAATTACAAAAGAAAAAAGGACACCTTCAATATTCATGTTCTCAACATGAACTCACTGTGTATCAGTATAGTGTCATCCAATAATGTTTCCTAAGATGCATACACAGAATTTCACTTTGATAGATATTGTTCTTCTTCTTCTTGACTTTCACTTTTTTCTTTGCAAATATATTCAATTTTTCTTCGGCTAATCAGAAAATAATCCATCAATTCACCCCAAAAGAAGATAAAGATAAGAAGAATGAAACTAATTCAACAAATAACTTTCCACATTGAAGAAGAATAGATCCATTATTTATTTAATTGAATTTAGTTATGTATATATATAGATATATAGAGAGAGAATAGAGATAATGGGTGGAGCAATTTTAGATAACCACTTTAAATTCAAATTCAAAAAGTAACTATTTTAAATTAATATTACGTGTGGTGTTTATATAATTTGAAAAAAAAATACATTTAAAATCATTTTTTTTTTTTAAATATTGAAGTATATCTTCATTTAACCGTTTCTTGTTAATTAGTGGATAATTTTGTTATTTATTTATTTAAAATGGCT
>NW_006239007.1:1542320-1546154 GCF_000226075.1 Solanum tuberosum | reverse complement strand
TTTAAAATTGTTATTCTTTTAATAAAAGATAATTAGAGAAATTTAGCGATATAATTTAAAAGTTTTTGAGGACATATGGAACTGTAGTTTTTTTTAAAAAAAATGTATTTTTTTAAAAATTATTGAATCTATTGTATACTAAAAAAAATCAATTTTTTACTAATTTATAAATTGTATTTAAATAAAAGTTAAATTTATTTTTAGAAATGCTAACATTTGTCAGTATTTGTGTAAGTTGATGACATGTGTCTATTTTTTTATTTTATTTATAGATAGATAATAGCTATATAATAATTAATTAATTATTTAAAATTCTAATAATTTGTGGCGCTGACATGTGGCGTTTTTTTCTTCTCCTATTATATATAGAAGATTAATACTCTTAGGGGTCGTTTGGTACAAAGATGCATAAGCAGGAATTACTAACGCATGAATTAGTAATACATGGATTAGTAATGCAGAGTTTAGCAATGCAAGGATTAGTTTTTATCAAGCGTTTGGTTCATTATTTCTCACCTAATCTTATGTCTAGTTTAAAACTCTAGAAAAAGTTTCTTTCCTATTATACCCTTGAATTATTATGAGATTTTATATTTCATTAACTAGTCAAGGTAAATACTAAAATATATATAAAAAAAATATTATTAATTTTGAGGTGTGATATGCCACTATAGAGATCTTTGATAGCACGGTATATTTCTAATTTTTTGTTGGTCAAATATACTTAACATAGATTTAATGCTACTTAAATTGTTCAAATACGCGAAGCTTATTTTAAAAAAAATAAAAAAATAGTTCAAGTGGTCAATCGACGAACTACATTTAAAAAAAAACCAAAAAAATCAACTCAATGTAACAAATCAAGCATGGGGAAAAAAATATTAGTTTGAAAATCATCAAATTACATGGAACGAATTTGGAGAAGTTAAAAGAATATTTATAAATATTCTCATATAAATAAAAAGGAACATTAAATTACAAAAAAGAATTAGGAAAATTTTTTTGGGGATAATTTAGTCTTTTAGGGGTCTTATCCAAGGATTGTTAAACCTTGAATTAGTTATCCCTCCCTTTTCTAGGGATAAAATAAGACCTTGTATAAGGTATACCTAATCCATGGATTAGGTTAAATAAAGTAACCAAACAATGTTTTTGTTGGACTAAATTTTAATCCATGGACTATTTTGATTAATATCTCCTACCAAACGGGTCCTTAGGGGTCGTTTGGTAGGAGGTATTAAGAGAAATAGTCCATGTATTATGTATGGTATTATTTAGGACTATGTTTGGTAGAATTTATGGGCCTAAGATTAGTTATACACCCTACATGGTATTATAGGATGTATTATTAATACCTTCCATTTGGTGGTATTAGTAATACATTGGATTTAATACCATGGGATTATCTATGTAAAGACAAAAATATCCCTCATATCATTTTAATCATTTTATTTATTTTCTTGATTTTATGTTTTATAGTTCTACTAGAAAATTTATTTAAATAAATTAACTTACAAATTTTATTATTTAGAGAGAGTTGTTTGTTAATAAATAAATGCAATACATATCAATACAATATTTAAAATGTGGATTCTTTAACATTTACTAATTGAAAAGGCAAATAAATCACCATATGACGTTTGTGATCTTAATTTAAAATATTATTTGTTGATTTATATGTGGTTTCTAATTATTTGTATTTTGAACAATCTATAAATTGCATACATATTAAAACTACAACTTGTAATTTTTATGTGTAAATGTAGATGATTTATTCGATTTTACTAATGATTACCGTCTTTTCGATTCTAAATTGAAAATTAACGTTTTTAAGTGATAATAATTGTATACCCTTAAATAATTCAAGTGAAAAAATCGCAAACATGACAACAAAATTGTTTCTCCTAGCTAGTTAGAAGGTCATAAAAAAATAATATTGTCCTGACAATTATCTACCTTGATCGATTACATAAAATAGAAAATCACATAATAATGCAAGGGTATAATTGGAAAGAAGTTTTTTGTAGAGTTTTAATCCAAACACAAGATGAAGTCAAAATCAACGAACCAAATACTTGATAAAAAATATACCTTGCATTACTAATCCCAGCACTACTAATCTCTGCATTACTAATTCCTGCGTTATTAATTCTTGCGTTATTTTTTCTTCTACCAAACGACCCCTTAATGAGATTTGTGTATGTTTTGCGTGTGACAATTCTTGATCGAAGTATATTATACTTTAAATTTATGAAAGTTATCATGCTTATAAATTGTCCAAATAACAAATATGCCTATCAAAGTAGAAGTGTTATAATATTAATTTTGTGTTAGATGACCATATTGATGGAGAAGACAATATGTAAAGGATAGACTTTCCCTTTCAATCTCTTCTTAATATGATTTTTATATTGTCTTTGCAATTTTATCACTTCATGAAAGATTTGAAAACATTAGTGAATCTTACGTGTAGAGGAGATATGCTAGCAATACAATTCTATTGTTGATTTTTTTTTATTTGATGCAGAAGAAGGTGTACATTTTTTAAACATGACAAAAATTGGTACTACTTATGATAGCCAAGATAAGTATACTTTACAAAAAAATAAAAATAAAAAAGAAGAAGAAAACCATTTCAAATCATATTCTCACATAATAATTACAGAGTTGAAAGATTATGGATAAACAAATTACACTCCTTCAAGTTCTGTAAAACAAAAGTAATAATATATCTACAAATTATTTATAATTGATTTATTTTTGTCAATTTTTATTTATTTATTTAGTATTATATTTTGTTGAATAAAATGGATGAGAGACAGAAAAAATTGATTCACTTAAGAAGAGGTATCAAGTAGATCGATATTGGCAAAATGAATGCATTGAAATTCCAAGTGAGAATTTCAAAATAAAGTATTTTATATGACTGAGATCATTTCTCAAGTAAAAAAGAATGAATACCAATAAACCAATAAGATTATATGTTTTTACTTTTATTATTTTTTAATTTTTTTTTTTAAAAGTCTGTTTTGTATTATTGTATGTATTCACAGCATATCACTTTGTAAATTTGTACGTTACTGGCTTAACACTATTATTATATAGAACTAATAAATAGATAATGTTTCAAAAAAAAATTGAAAATTAGCGAGTCATTGAATTAATATTCTTCAATAATATTAATATTTTACTTAATCAACTTTTTCGAAGAATGAAGAAGCACCTAAAATCTATCTATTTAAACTTATGCATGTGGACAATTATCATGATAAAGTTTGAATCTATCGCTCTATATTCATATTTTAAATGATTTCATATATATCATGGAGTTATTATTTGTGTGATTTACGTCGAGATGATATACGTAGTCATTAAATTTGATAATTTTAATTAAAATATTTTATTTTTTACTTTGTTTGCAATTGTTTTTTTTGAATGAATTGTAAATAAGATGATGGGAAGTGATGAAAAATTTGCAATTATCTTAATGTGGTTAAAAGCACGTAACCTTATATTCTTAAATTCGATTCTCACATATATTAATATTAAAAAAACAATCCGACAATAATATGGGAAAATTGTATATAATAGCAAACTATTAATTCAAATTAAATGCTATAAATATAGTTTGATTTAATTGTACCTCATAGCAAACTGTTGTTATTTCACCTCTCTCCTGGTGAATCTCGCTCGCCACTCTCGTTCTCTCCCTCACATCTCTCGTTTTTTATACAAACGCAAGTGTATAAAGTGCGTTTGTGTTTGTATAAAGCGAGAGAAAATTGTATATACACATGCAAATACATATATATTCGTCCTATACACTTATAATTA